>NC_059102.1:238895016-239102516 GCF_020740685.1 Jaculus jaculus | reverse complement strand
CAGCACACATCTGGAGTTTGCTTGCAGTGGCTGGAGGACCTGGCACACCTATTCTCTCTGTCTCCCTCTCTCTCTCTCCCTCTGATGCTCTCAAATAAATAAATAAATGCAACTTAAAAAGAAGAATCATTGTGATTATGAGTTCATTCCCTTTCTGAATGAAGTTGTTTGCATGAAGGCTCACAGAGGCTAACAGCAGTACATGTCCAAGACAGAGCCTGCTAACCCGCAATGACACACACGGTAGGTATTTCTGCTACCAGCACCTGCTGCTGCCAGCCTCCCATCCTACCCCCAAGGAGATCCTCCCTCGTGGACTCTGCAAGGTTCTTCAGCCTAGATCCACGAAGCAGCATGGATCTCCGGGGTGAGGGTCTCCAGGGCAAGCTCAGAGCAGGCAGAGGAGCCCGGCAAGGGAACACGCCCAGCTTCCCCAAGCAGCTCCCAGCTCACTCCACATCACACAAGCTCCCCTCCCTTCCCCGAAGTTCTGAGCGGGCTGGAGGCTGGAAGGAAAAGGAAGCCCTGCTTCCTTTGCAACTTTTCCTGGTTCTTCATCTGGTCCTGGGTGGCACTGAGGGCTTTGACCTGCCTAGGGACTCCCTAGGAAGGACCTACTGGTGGGACCCTGGGAAGAGGGCACCCCATGAAGAATTCAGTCCACGTAGAGGCAACAGCATTAGCATCAGTGCTGGAAGGGAGTCTTTAACAAGGCTTTGGGGACAGAGACTTCTGTCAGAGGAGAGGGTTGTACTGGTAGAGAGAATCTTCTACCAATGCTATGGAACAAAAAAGGCAGATTAGCACTGGGCCAGTGTGCCATGGATAAGGCATCTGATTATGGGTCAGAAAGGCAAGAGATTCCGGCAGTCGAATGCTTGGGAGCCCAGACTGCAGATTTCCACAGTCATGCCACTGGAGCCGGGGGGTGGGGGAGTCAAGGCTGAGGCATGGTGTTTGGGGTTCTGCTCTCCCATCCCTAGGCTGAGCCAAGTTTCATCTCTCCTACCTTCCATAAGAAAGTTATTTTCAAGCTGGGCATGGTGATGCATGCCTTTAATCCCAGCACCTGGGAGGCAGATAGACGTAGGAGGATCGCTGTGACTTTGATTCTACCCTGAGACTACATAGTGAATTCCAGGCCAGCCTGAGCTAGAGTGAGACCATAACTCGAAAAACCAAGAAAGTTATTTTTATGGCCTAGTGACAGGACATTTGTGGTCATCCTAGGCAACTTAAGCCCTGAAGAAGTCCACTGGTGCCATCTCCCTAGAGGGTCTTTCACAGGGCTCAGAAACCAGCAGAGGCTGCTGCGTGGTGAGATGATAACATAGGGCAGAGCTCAATCTCAAGAGAGGGGGCACTTATTCTACTGGCTGTCCCCAAGCAACAAGATTGCAGAGCTGCTGGGCTTTCGAAACATTCCCAAGGACCTCTGAGGGCTGATCTAGCCACCAAGCTTGAAGTACTGGGTATTGGGCTTTGAAATGGCAGAAGGCTGTTATGGTGACCTGGGCCAAGTCACACAGCTGTAGTCTTCCCTTCCCCTGTCTGTCATCATGACTGCCACATTCAACCACATACAAATCTCAGCATGTTCTAACTGTGTGGCCTTGGACAGTTAATTCACTTGTTCTGAAGAAGTTAGCCATAGAGAGAGGCATGTGGAAGGCATTCCATGCATACATCTATACTGGCTGAGCCTCTCCCATCCCGAGACCTTCTACTTCCTCATCCATAAAACAAGCAGGAAAAAATTATCTACCACTTCAATGATGAGCAAGGCATTTGAAAATTAGGACACCTATTGCCAAGGATCCCTCACACCATATCCTCACCTTAAAGGTTTGTTACATGAATGACATGAAATAATCCATTAAACATGCTCAGCCAGAGCTGGAGAGATGGCTTAGCAGTTAAGGTGCTTGTCTGCAACGCCTAAGGACTCGGGTTCGATTACCCACATAAGCCAGATGCACAAAGTGGCGCATGTATTTGGAGTTTGTTCACAGTGGCTAGAGTCCCTGGCAACCCATTCTCCTTCTATCTGCCTCTCCCTCTCTCTCTAATAAATAAATGAAACATTTTTAAAAGTCATGCTCAGCAGGTTCCCAGAGTGCCATTGGTGGTAGGTGATAGCAGAGAATAGGGTCCTTCATTAGCATTACCTCTACCCTACCCCTTAGCAATTCCTAAGCACTTTCCTTACACGATACGCCAAATGCCCAGCCCTGGGTGTGGCAGATGTGGTACAGGAAGGTCCAGAGAGCCTGAGATGCTTCTCCAAGGCCACACTGCTCCTTGAATCCCTGCCACCCTTCTGGATCCTTGCTCCCATCCAGACACGCAGAGCCATAGTGGCCTTTCTCTGTAGCCACCATGTGGTCTAGCACAAGCTTCAAGGAGAAGATGTGGACCACAGAGCTGAACTTGCACTGTATTTTACTTGCTGTAAAAGCAAAGGTCAGTCGGCATTCTCTGAAAAGTCGAAATAATAAATATTTGGTGCATTGTGGGGAATATACAGTCTCTGTCAATGTTCAACACTGCCATTATAGTCTCAAAGTCACAGATAAATACATATGTTATAAATACATACATATATAGATAGGTAGATAGATATAGACATAGACATAGACATAGACATAGACAGATAGATATAGATATAGATATAGATATAGATATAGATATAGATATAGATATAGATATAGATATAGATATAGATATAGATATAGATATATTATGGGATATGATGGGACTATTTCCAATAAAACTTTATTTACAAAGCTGGCAATAGGCCAAATTGGACCAACTTGCTGTAGTTTGATAACCCTTGATATAACAAAGCAAGGCTAAACTTACAGGGAAAAGTTGGGTCCAGTCTCAAACAACTAGCTCTTTCTGTATGGGCCTCAGCTTCCCTAGTAGTAAAATAAGAGTTACACTAGACTGCAGATATCAAGTAAAATTCCTACAAGGAAGTAAAGGTGTGTGGCACCATTTGGGAGGCCTTGGGACAAGCTAGAGTCCTCACACCCACCTTTTCGCCATAGGCAGCCATGTCTCATCCCCTATGGACCGTGGCCATGTGGGATAGTAAGCAGCCCCGGGTGGCCTGGTTTTGTGGAGAGCCCAGACAGAAAGGCTACACCCTATGGGAAGTGCTTGCACATTTAAAATCTTTATTGAAATATAACACACTTGCCAAGAGAAAGGGAAAAAAAAATGGCACACATCTTAATGATCCAACTTGGTGAGTTTTCTTCCCTGAACATGCCCCTGTAACTGACACCCAAATCAAAGCTGCCCTGATCCCCTCTGCAGTAACCAACCCCAAGGGAGCCGTTTGCACCGGCTTTGTTCCAGCTTTTAATACCTCACCTTTCTCAGCTCTGAGTAGACCAAAGCATCGGTGGGCGCGTTTGCCAGGGCTGCCACCCGCCCCGGCCCCACCGTTGGCTCTTGATGGTCCTTCCAGAGGATCCCTGGCAGAGGCCAGGCCTATGCAGGGCGGGGTGGGCGGGGCTGGGGGTGGGAGTGGGAGGGGCGGGCGGGAGAGTGTTCCCCCCACCCCGGGCGCATGCGGGGAGCAATCAGAGTGACAATGTGGCCCAAGGGGCGTTCTAAGTGCCTTCGGAGGGCGGAGGGCGGTGGGGAGGAGGCCTGGCCCGGGCAGGCGCACTCGCCCGGCTTATTAAAACGACTTTGATCCCCGACCGCTTTGATATCCCGGGTCTTATAAAGAATTCACTTTCAGGGGTAAATATAGGTAGTTCAGAGAGATTTTATGACATACTGTACAGGCTCCTCTTCCAGAGACTTCTTTAATTACTGAGGTGGGGAGGGCTGGGGGGCGCAGCAAAGTGCTGACAAAGAGGGGCTGGACTTCCGGTCTCTGCTGTCCACCAAGCGGACCCAGAGCTGAGCCTCCACCTCAGGAGCCCGCCACTAACCTTCACAGGATGTGTACAAGCCCCCTGCCCAAGAGAGAGGCAGGGCCGGGAAGGATGCAAGGGTCTGCTGCCCTTCCCCTGGGAGCTGCTGAGGGAGGTGGGGCGAGCAGACAGGGCCTGCACCACACAACATCTTTTGAGACACTGCATGAGGAGTCCGCTCAGCTCATCAGGAGCCCACCCAGCTTTCGGTGCCCCTCCAGGACCTCAGACGCCATGCCATTCCCTCCCTGCCAGGAATCAAGCTGTGGCCCCATGGACCACCCTCTGTTGACGTTTTCATCCTGTTCTGTTCCCAGGCTTCCTGGGAAGAGCAGACACACACAGGTGGGTGGGATTTAAAGGAGGAAGGAATGTAATGGCTGGCCAAGACAAGAGAGACCATTGAGAAGAGAGTCCAGACCCACCCAAGAGAGCTTCTCAGACAGATAAAGAAAAAGGGGCGGGGGGGGGGGGGGGGCTCTTCCAACACAGGGTCTGTACCTGTAGGCAATCCACAGGTGATCTGCTTTTCTCATGGACTCTCAGTGACTGCTCTCCTGGTCCATTGTGTGCTGAGGCCTTGACATGCCTGGTTCTCCCCTTCCAGGCCTTGTCCCAAAGGCCAATCACTGTGTTTGTACCACTCACAGGTAGCTCCATCCAGAAAAGCCTCCCATCTGTCCTAAGAGTCCCAGGATTGGGAACATCTAGAGCTAGCAGATGCAAAAGCTCTTAGCATAGACCCTGGATTCTATCAGGGATTACACACTCCCAGCCTAGATTATTGTTCTATTGGCTTGCCCCTCAGAATAGATGCTGAGTACCAAGTGTATCATAGAAGCTTGTTCTTTGATTCAGCACCATTTCATACACACACACACACACACACACACACACACATATTAAAAGCTCACTAGGAAAACAAATCTCACAGCCATTGCATTGCTGACTTCTCAGTGACTGCTGCAATGTGCAGCAAGACACACACAATACAGGGCCCCTCAACATTCTCTCCTCTGTGATAGAGGGGGACATAAAGCTCTTATCCCTCCTTGAGGAGCTATAAGAAGTTAATGGTGGATAAGGGAGTGGGAGACACTCTCTGGAGTGGTATAGCCAGTGGTATGACCCACATGCTTTGGTAACTAATTCTTCAATCTGTGCCCATGCAGGCACCCCTAATTAAACTCATTGGTCACATGCACATACAAGAAAGAAAAGATATCAAGAGGAAGAGGGAGTAGTTGGGAAGGAGCTGGGTAGAAAACAAATGGGGAGGGATCCAAGAAAGGTAATGGGAGAGAATTATGATCAAAATATATTATAGACATGAATAATTTGTCAATAATAAAAAAACAAGAGCCTTAATAGATAATAACAAAGTCCAAGAATTGATCAGTTGCTAAGCAGGAGTGTGAAATCAAAAGAGCCTGCTGCCAACCTCATGTGCTTTCCAGTAGTATTCCATCTGTGATCTCTCCCTATGAGGTCAATCTTAATTGCCAACTTGTCTAGATTTAGAAGCACCATGAAAATATGTTTCCAGAGATCTTTAACTAAGGAGAGATGGCCCACTCTGAAGGGGGATGGCACAATCCCATGGGCTTGCAGTTCTTCACTTAATAAAAATAAAAGGAAAAAGCAAGCTGAACACCAAGCATTGATCTCTGTCTGCTTCCCAGTTGTGGATACAGTGTAACCAGCTACCTTAACCTCCTTCTTCCATGCCTTCCTTCCACAATGAGCTCCACCCCCTCAAAGTATACACAAAATAAACCTTTCTTTCCTTAGGCTGCTTTTGTCAGGTATATTGTGTCAAAGAAATGAGAAAATTAACTAGTACAAAAAATTGGTACCAGAAGTGGGGTTGTTGCTATGATAAATCTGACCTGTTGGTGTGATAAACCTGGTTTTGAGCCTCTGGAACTGCTTTGTGGGAGGAATGTGGAGATGCTTACATCTGGAGGCTAGAAACATCTCTAGCATACCGTAAGGGGAGCTTAGAGAGTCATTCTAGTGGGAATTTGGAAATCCAAAATGCTGAGAGAAATGTGAACAATGCAGGCCAAGATCATGAGGTTTCAGAGGAGTGAGAAAAACTCTATTAGGTCCTGGTCTGGAGGCCATTTGAATTAGATTCTTCTACAGAATCAGACTGAATTCTGCCCATCCCCTGAGAATTTGAGTGATGTTTAATTCAAAAGTAATAGACTAATCTGTTAGGTAGAGGAAACTGGAAGACTGGGTAGCATTCAAGCTGAGTCATGGCTCCTACTCACTCCTCTTGTCCAGGTCCACAGTGAAGGAGAAAAACAAATGGAAAGTTTTGTGGAAAATGGGCCAATTGGTGGGGAAAGGAATGAGTTTAAAAGTGGAGACAAGGTGCAGCTGTAATTGTTAAGCAGATTGCTTTCACTGAAGAGAAACCTTGATTCATCACTCCCTGCTTCCTCCCTGCTGATATGATGATCTAAAGATGTGACACTGACTGCCACCATGCTTCCCCTGCCATGATAAACTTCCACTCTAAACTGCAAATTGAAAAGAACACCTTTACTTCCTTAAAAGTAGTTAATAAATGAAGAGAAACTTTATGCACTGCACTGAGACTATAGTAAAGGAGATAAGACTCTACCTATCAAAGGTTCCATCTTGTGAAAATGTTAACTCATTTGAAAGAAGAGCACCTGAATTTAGAGTGCCACTAGAGGGTGTTACTTTCTCAAAAATAATCAGAATCAGTCAACAGAGTGTGATGTAACTATGGTCCATGGGGGTCAAACTAGATTCCAAGCTGGCAGCAGCACATGGCCACATCATCTATGTGGTACTGGTTTTGCAGGATTGAAAGATGCAATATTTAGGTCACAGAGGCTTGCACCAAGATACCAGAACGCTCCTGTGGTCAGGTAACATGTGGCAGGGGAAGAGTCCTTACAAAGAAGTCCTGAGAGGACATTGTGTGAAGCTGTGAAAGTGAAGCCTGAGGGCTGGATAGATGGCTCACTAGTTAAAGGTGCTTACTTACAAAGCCTGATGACCTGGGGTGGACTTCCCAGTACCCATGTAAGCTAGATGCACAAAGTGGCACTTGCATCTGGTATTTGCTTACATTTGCAGGAGGCCAATAATTTATTAAATAAATAAATAAAAATTTTTAAAAGTGAAGGAACCTGAGTTGCATGGAGGCCGCAGGATGTTGGCTATGCCAGGGAAACATCTGCCCAGGAAAGCTACAGAGCAGCAGAGCTGGAGGAACCAGGCTGCACAGGGCTCTTAGAGGCCTGAAGACTCCATCATGAGCCCCACATGCTGGACATGAAGCTATAGGATTTGGTTGTTTGTTCTGCTGTGCTTTCGTTTTGCTTTGGTCCAGTCCCTTCCTTGCTAAATCTCCATTTCCCCTTTTTGGAATGGGAATGTCTGTTTTGTGTCATGGTATACTTGGAGTATGTTGTTTATGTTTTGATTTTTATTGAGGCTCATAGTTAAAGAAGTTGTCTTGGGGGCTGGAGAGATGGCTTAGCGGTTAAGCACTTGCCTGTGAAGCCTAAGGACCCTGGTTCAAGGCTCAGTTCCCCAGGTCCCATGTTAGCCAGATGCACAAGGGGGCGCACACGTCTGGAGTTCGTTTGCAGAGGCTGGAAGCCCTGGTGCTCCCATTCTCCCATTCTCTCTCTCTCCCTCTATCTGTCTTTCTCTCTATGTCGGTCGCTCTCAAATAAATAAATTAAAAAAAAAATAAAAAAAAAGAAGTTGTCTTGGATCTCAAAAGAGACTGGACTTTTGAATAATGTTGAGACTGCTAAAGACTATAGGAATGATTAGAGATAGACTAAATGCATTTTGCATTATAAGATGAAAATGAGAGTTTTGGAGCAAGGATGAAATCTTATGGTTTAAATTGATATGTTTGGGTGTTAAGTTGACAAGGGGTGGAGTTGTGAAGGTTAACCTTAATTATCATCAATTTGACAGGATTTAGAATCACCATGCAGTCATACCGCTGAGTGGGTTTATCTTAAAATGAAAGCACCATCCTGAATGTGGTGACATCGTTCCATGGGCTGGAGAAAGCAAGCTGAACACCAACATTCATCTCTCTGATATGCTTCCTGACTATGGCAATGTGGCCAGCCACTTCATCATCCTGCTTCTATGTTTTCTCAACCATGACAGGCTATATCCCTTTGGACTGAAGCTGAAGAAAACCCTTCCTCCATGAAGTTGTTTCTTGTCAAGTATTTGGTCATAGCAAGGAGGAAAGTAGCTAATACACTTACATCTGTTGTATCTGTGAGGACATATGAGAGCCTAAAAATTCTTTCTCTCTCTCTCTCACACACACACCTACACTTTATTATGTTGTGGTATGCTTGTCCTCTGTTACCTTATAGGGTTGCTATTTGTTTATATGTCTATTACCTGTAAACTCCTATCTGTCAAGAATCATACTTGATTCACCACTGCTGCCCCAGAAGCTGGTGCAGAGACTATATATAGCGCAGGTTCCATAAATGACTATTGGGTGAGCTAATAAGGCATGGAGACAAGTATCAGGATTTACCAAATACCCTCCGAAGAGTGGTGATGTAGTTACTGTCCCAGATAATCAGGTTACATAAATTTCCCCTATCTTCTTGCTATCTCTGTGTGCTAGTTGTCATGGTTGAGGTGGTTTAAATCAAGATAATGCCTTTTCCTATCATGGCCTTTGGTCTAATGTCCTGTTTTCCTCAAACTTCAGTTATGAAAGGATTTGATGACAAGAGACCTTAAAGTAGAAATGTCTGTAGGATACAGAATAGGAGCTATGCACTTTTATTCCAGGCATCCCAGATGTCTTGGCCATGGAATTGCACACAGTAGGTGTTCACAGAATAAATGAATCATGATTAAATGAACCAGCATAGGATACTACAAGGAGGAAAGTGGGATATCTGTCCCCAGGTCCCTTTGCCCACATCACTACCTCTCCACCAACACACACACTCACTCACACACTGCACACACGAGCTTACAATGCTGGAGCCCACTTGTGGTGGAAAGAATCTGCTTGGAGGTATAAGGGGCCTCCGCAGCTACCAGGGTAGAGGCAGGAACCCTCTGTGTTTTTCTCTCTTCCCTTTTTCTTGGCTTCCCCACTTGCCTTGGAGTCAAGGCAGTAACGAATATTGTTTCCTGGCCTAAATAGATAATTGCCCTTCTGGCTGGATAAAAGATGTCTCACAGAGCAGAGTGAAATAACATTAATAAAGGAGACTGATTTTCTCAGGAATGCCTCCTGAAGTGAGATTAATAAGCCATCCCCTGGCGTTAGATGGAATCTGCAGCTCTCTTCTCGCCGCATGACTTATTTTTGTAGCAACAACTCTGTTCTGCCACTCGTCATTATAGGAGGCCGACAGTTTGTCTAGGCTAAGGAGTCTGATACACAAACACGACATCTTTCTCCTCCCCTTTGACAAGGGACAAACCCAGGAGGAAGAAATCAATCAACTGTGTGTTGCTTTTAAGAAAATAAGCTACCCCATTACCAAGAAATTGGAGTGATGAGTAATGTGTGGATAAGATGAACAGATGTGGGTGGGACTCTGGAGGTGCCAGCGCATATGAACCAGGATGGAGACTCCAGCAGTGTAGGTGGGCATGACCCTGGGTATGCGTATGATGTGCTGTGAGCATGACTATGTGTGATGTGTGTGCCTGGACTGTGCCCATGTGAACAGGGTACAGACACATGGGCAGAATATCAGGGTCATGAACATAGAGCCTGGGCATCTATTCTAAGACTTAAATGTCCTATTGTCCCTTCTCGCATCTGAGGTTCCACTTTTCATAGGATTTCAGTAACCCACAGGAAATTAAAACCCAAAAATATAAAGTGGAAGGCTCCAGGAATAAACAATTCATAAATTTTAAATATTTTATTATAACGTATTGGCATAATTGTTCTGTTTCATTATTAGTTATTAATTTTTCACAGTGTCTAGTTTTTAAATTGTGAGGAATCATGAATATCAGGTCCTATGCTGTCTTTCCACAGTTTCTGACACTCACGGGGGTGTTTGAGAACATGTGGTAGGTAAGGAGAGGCTACTGAAAGTGTATATGTGATACACTCCTGTAGACACAGGTACACGGAAGGTTATGACTGTGTAAATGTATGTGCCTGCATATGATGTTATATGTGAGAGTTTAGGATGAATGATCTTAGCATGTCTATCCCAACTAATGACTATGCTCAACAAATACTGAACTCCTGTCCAATCTGATAGAACTTAACTAGCAATCTTACCCATTTCTGCCCTTTGGTGTTGTTGGGGTTTCCCCCTGACTTGTGCTGAGTACTTGAAAAGCAGGAGGGACAGCAAGCATGTCATTTGCTGAGGGAGGGACTGACTTGCCAGGCACTTCAGCAGAGGATAATGTTTGAGGAAAGCTGTGCTAGGGGCCTTTGCAGCTACCACTACCAGCAGCTGGAGTAGGCACAGCTGCCTGGTCAAGACAAGCCCAGAGAGACCCCTGCTCATCTAAGTAATGATGGGAGCTGGATTGGAAGAATTCCCGACAACCATGATCTAGATTTTTTTAAACTTTATATTGAGGGAAATAAGGGCCCAGAGATTTATGAGGGATAGAAGGAACTGATGGGCATGGCAGCCTTTAAGAGCCAAGCTAGACTTCAGGCATGGTCCCTGAGGATGGACTGGAGGAGAAAGGACTGTGATGGCCCAAGGGAGATACCACAGGACATTCACAGAGGCCACTTTGAGCACACAGAAGAAGTTGTATGCTTTGCTGAACTCCCAGTCCCTGTCTTCTCTGCCCTGGCCCTCCAGAAGCCTACGGGGCCGAATACTGTCCCAGTATGGAGGGGTCCTGGTGCCATCAATGGCAGCATTCAGCCACATGGGTTTATTTCCCAGGCCACAGCAATACCCAACCCCAGAAAGAAGCTGAGTGACCAGCTAGATGTATATTTATAAACCAGCCCCCTGTCCCCATGGTGGGCAGCAAGGTGGGAGCTTGTGAACAAGCACCCAGCCTCACTTCCACAGAGCCCAGACTTGTCTGCGTTGCAGGCGGGCAGCCAGCCTGGGCTGTTCTGGGCAGGAGCTGGGCGTTGGGGTAGCTCTGGTTGCAGCCTCAGTCCCTCCCCATGCCATGGAGGGGTCAAGGTGGTTGCCGTGGCATTTCTGATGTTGTCTCTTGTAACCCGAGTGATGAATTCTGAATTATGGCCACGGCCTGGCTGATGCACTTGGTGAGTAGGAGGAATGTGAACCCCGGGTGATTCTAGTGGCCCCTGCCAGCAGCAGCTCCGTGAATGTGGTGTTTGTCGATGGAACTAGAGACAGCAGCCATGTGAACAAACTGATATGAGCAGGATTTGGTTTTGTAAAATAAACTCCTTTTAGTCCAAGTGGCCTGGTGGGGGCCTAGACTGCAGACACCCCCGCCTGACACACGCATATCTACGCACTCAACATGGCCGCGTGTGCCTGAAAGGAAGACAGCACTGCTCCCAGACAGGAGTTACGAACTCCAAGCTTGGCTGGGTTTAAACACCAGGTTCCACTGTTCAATGAATGACCCTGGGAAACTGAGTCAGCCTGAGCTGCCAAATGGGGCTATACTGAGTGCTTAAACGCGTTATACACTTAGCTTCTAGTACTTGCCCATTATGGTCCTTAAGCAATGTGGGGCTTAAGTGACCTCCTATTTGTATAAATGCCTAGAAGAGTGCCTAGCTTCTAGGAAGTGGACTTACCTCATCTCCGAGGGATCACCACGAGGGTGCCCCATTCCTTGGGCCTTTCTCATGTGTAAAGGGCCTGGCTCATGCCCTACAGACAATGAGTGTGTCCTCTACCACGTCAGTATTTGCTTTTAGACACCTATGCCTCTTACTAGATCAAGATGGGGGAAGGTCTCAGTGCCCACCTGGTTTATCTCTGTGCATGCTGTGCCCTAGTCAAGCCTGGGGAGTTCCAGCTAGCTGAGTGCACCCCATTTTAGCCCAAGCAGGAGGTACCAGCTAAGAGCTCACAGTGTGGCATGCCTGCCCACAAAACTTCTACCCAGTTCCCTCAACTCCCCCACCCATCCCCATTTAGGGAGGAGGAAGGCTAACTTGGGAGTCCACGTGGGAGACTTTCTGGACAGACTGGTGTGGACTGATTTCAAAGCATAGCCACAAGGTCACTCACCAGTGCCACCTGTGAGCTTAGCAGTCATCTGAACTGGCACCTGGACATGACATGGACACACTCCCCCAGTCCAAGCAGTGGACTTTGATGCACTTTCATTCCGGGGTGATAGCGGGAAGATGGTTCTTGGTGGCAGGGTATCATCATCATTCCCTACCTTCTTTAAACTCACAGCTTTGAGCCAGTCCCGTGGCCAGGGACAAGGGACATCTCTCTGAATTGTGACCCTTCCTTCATGACATGCTATTTATGCTAAATGACACTAAACTGGTCCCTCCTGGAAGCAATCCAATGTTTCTTTTTAGAGGTAAGTTTAAGTTAAACTGAGTTAGTTGAATGAAAAATATTGCAACAGGCAACAGTGGAAGCTGTCTGTGCCCATGCAGGCATCCTAGAGGACATGTGCAGGGGAATGGCTGTTGGTCCAGACCTGGGTGCCCAGTCCACTGGCACTCTGCAAAGGCCTGGGTACTGGGGCCCATGATGACTCTTCCAGACAAGAAGAGCTGGTCCTGGGCCTTCACCTGCCAGGGTGGGAGGTTCTTTCTTTGCATCCTGTCATGGGAGTTGTTACCTGTAAAGCCAGGTCAGCCTCAAGTCCTAAGCCAACAATTTTCTGGAAATTCAGGGGACAGTCCAGCTACAGAGTAAGGGCACTTAAAGAACCGAGAAAGATACAGAGTGCTGTGATACCTTCCCGAAGTGAGATTTTAAATTGGAAAAGAAAATAGGAGGACACAGAGAGAGGGATCAATTCACATGAATGCACAAACATGAAGGTACAAATGCACACTGACGCCTGCACATGTTTACACAAACACGTGTGTGCAAACACACGTTACAGAACTGCTTCCACCCTGTGGTGTGATGTGGTGAAAATGCCCACTCTTCCTGTGACCTGCCTCTGTCCCAAAGCGTCCTATCACCTCCCAGAATGGAAGTCCACTTAGGGCCTGAGAGACAGAATAGGTATCAACTCCATCTGCCCTAATTACAAGGGGCCCACTCTGGGCCAGGCAGCAGGCAGACCCTGCACCTCCCTGCCCCAATGCTTCCCTATGTTCAAGGGACATCTCTGGCCAAGCCATTTCCCGGCCATGGTGTCCATTAGGCCTCAATTACCTGGCACGGCCACGGCCTTTGAAGTGGCCACAGAGCCTCCGGGAGGCTATTTTTCTCTTACCTGTCACCACTTATTTTCCTGGGCTCCTGGCCTGTGGCCGGGCATTTTTAACTAATGGGGATTAAATAACCCAGCAGCACTACAAATGCCCGCTCCAGCCCTGGGTGAGCACCAACGTCATTAAGACCTCAGTCAGAGCTGGCAGGCGCTCCCTGTGGAAGGGTTAAGTGGAGGCCGGGCAGCACATTCTGGAATTTTTTTTTTTTTTTATTGCCTCCTTCTTATAGCCATTATCCACAAACACAACCACTAATGAGAGGGCTGAGGACTTTGGGAGAGGAAAGGTTTCATTTGGGCTGCAGAAGGAAGCCATCGTCTGCCCAGAAATAGAAGCACGGTGTCTGGGGCCGTCTCTCCCTCAGCACCCCTGTTCCCAGGGAGGGAGCGAGAGACCTGCAGCTAACGGGCTCCTTGGGGTCTGAGAAGAAAGGGACACCTGGCCTCACGCCTAGGGTGGCAATGTCAACTGCACACCCAGCCCTGGGCTTCCGCCTGCGGGAATGGCGGCAGGGTAATCATGCAATTTGTCACATAAACCGAGGCACTCCTGGGAGGGCAAGGGGCAAGGGGGCGCAGTTAAGTACTTTTCCAGGACAACAGGAACTGTAACCTGGGCAGAATCAGGGTGATTATAACACATCAGGTTTGGTCATTTTTATTTTTACAGATATCTTCTTTTTTTTTTTTTTTTTTTTTGAGGTAGGGTCTCACTCTAGCCTAGGCTGACCTGGAACTCATGATGTAATCTCAGGGTAGCCTTGAACTCATGATGATCCTCCTACCTCTGCCTCCAGAATGCTGGGGTTAAAGGCGTGTGCCACCATGCCTAGCCAGATGTCTTCTCTTTATGCTTCTTTTTTGGTAGCATATATTCCTTATACAAAATAATAGGTTTCATTATGACATTTGCATACATTTATATCTTTATTCCCCACTGGTCTGTCTCATCCCCACCCTCTCTGCCAGTCCCTTTCCTCTTGCCAAATAGTCCCCATTCTTTTTTTCCTTACTTCATGTTTTTTTTTTTTTTTTCTTTTTGAGCTAGGGTCTGGCTCTAGCCCAGGCTAACCTGTAATTTACTATGCAATCTCAGGGTGACCTCGAACTCATGACAATCCTCCTACCTCTGCCTCCTGAGTGCTGGGATTAAAGGCGTGCACCACCACACCCGGCTCCCCCTCTACTTTTACTCTTTGTTTCTATCTAATTCGACATATGACAGGAATCATGTGATATTTTTCTTTCTGAATTTGGCTCATTTTGCCTAATGTGATGTTCTCCAGTCCATCCATTTGCACACAAACCATATGATTCTGTTCTTCCATATGGCTGAATAGTCCGTTGTGGATCTATATCACAATTTCCTTATTCATTCATCTCTATGGGCATCTAGGTTAAGTCCATAACTTTACTATTGTGAAGAACATTGCAATAAACACGAGGTATGCTCACTTTTA
This sequence comes from Jaculus jaculus, assembly GCF_020740685.1. Taxonomy (NCBI): domain Eukaryota; kingdom Metazoa; phylum Chordata; class Mammalia; order Rodentia; family Dipodidae; genus Jaculus; species Jaculus jaculus. The sequence goes on along the minus strand of NC_059102.1, from coordinate 239,087,728 downwards.
AAACTAAAAATAAATGCAAAAAAATCCATGACAAAATTTTATCAAAATTATAAATGAGAAAGGATCCCACAGGCCAAATATTAGGGTGAAGAAAGTGAGGGAGGGTAAGTCTCACAAGAGCAGAGTTGTATCCTGTCCTTAAAAATGCTGATATAGGGCTGGAGAGATGGCTTAGCAGTTAAGCGCTTGTGAAGCCTAAGGACCCCAGTTCGAGGCTCGATTCCCCAGGACCCACATTACCTGGATGTACAAAGGGGCGCATGCATCTGGAGTTCATTTGCAGTGGCTGGAGGCCTTGGCACACCCATTCTCTCTCTCTCTCTCTCTCTCTCTCTCTCTCTCTCTCTCTCTCTCTCTCTCCCTCTCTGCCTCTTTCTCACTCTGTCTGTCACTTTCAAATAAGTAAATAAATAAAGGTAGCAAAAAAAATTTTAAATGCTGATATATGGCTGGAGAGATAGTTTAGCAGTTAAGGCACTTGCCTGCAAAACCCAAGAACCTGGGCTTGATCCCCCAGGACCCATGTAAGCCAGATGTACATGGTGGCACGTGCGTCTGGAGTTCATTTGCAATGGCTGGAGGTCTTGACATGCCCATTCTCTCCCTATCTTGTCTCTGTCTCAAATAAAAATAAAAAGATAAAATAAAATTTTAAAATGCTGATATTGTGGTCATCATGGACACTTTTCATTTACTTTTTCAAATAATCATGCCCAAATGTTGTTTATCTTTGTTATAGACTATTCCCACACCCTTGTGAATTTTACCCACAAGGCTACAGTCTTATTTGCTTTACCCTAATTCTCATTGTGCCAAACAATCCACCTCTGACCCCAGTTCTGCCTGTTTCCCCAGACCTCTGTGCCTAAGCAGAGAGATTTCACAGCTCTGTCTTTTCCACTTCTGAGTCTCCCCCTCAGATTCTTCCCCATCCCCAAATCCTGCCCTGTTCCCTGTACTAATGGATGCCATTCATGAGCATGCAGGAGCCAAGCCCTATGCTATTTGTTCCTTAAATAATCTCAGCTTTCCTACCATCGGTGAGCAGTTCACCCAGTTTATATGACACCTGAGTAGTGAGCAGCAGACCTGGAGTAGTCTTCATCTCCTCCCATCTTTTCTTGCCCTTTCACACAGCTGGTACCAGCTCAACTCAACCTGTGGTCATGTTTAAGAGCAGGGGCTCTGGGCTAGATTAAGGGCTGTAAGTCCCAGTCATGCTGAGAAACTTTGCTGGGCCTTGGATTACTCAGCAACAAAATGAGATCCGGGGTAACAAACACCCATTGCAGACAGTCACTGTGGAGAGTGAATGCACTACTAAGCCATATGCTCAGAACGTCATCTCACCCGTGGGACTTGCCTCCAAACATCTGCATCCCAGGAAACACTCACCTCAAATTGCTCAGGGAAGGCTGGTCACCCTAATGAGGCATGGCTAGTTCATTGGTCATTGTTATGATCACTGCTCCGCTGTGTCCTTGGGGCAGAAATCTTCTCCGGCCCCTCTGCCTTCTTGGCCTTAAGTCTGAGATAAGGCTCCCTCTTGTTGCCCCCATGGCCCCTCTGTGACCCACTCATTGCACTCACCCTTAGGACAATTAACTCCTGTTCTCATGACTGTTTCTCCAAGTAGCCTGGGCCTTCTGAGACCACAGAGGCTGTGACAGTTCAGATCTCTGTCCTAGTTTATAAGACAGTGCCTGCCATGTGCCGGCCCCTCAGGAAATGTCTCCTAAATCGCTGAGTGAATGAACGAACGAATCAAAAAAGGCACTGACTCTAAGAAGGATGCAGTCCAATTAAGCACGTAAAATTATTCATGAATATTAGAAAAATGAAAAAAAGGTCACAACACTCTGGAGACTGAAGCAGGAAGATTATAAATTTAAGGTCAACCTGGGCCTCATGAGACCCTATAACAAAAAACAACAACCAAAAAAAAAGAAAAGAAAAGAAAAAGTATAGCTGGCTCACAATTCTGGAGAATGGATGGAAATTCTACACATAAGGCGTTGGTTCTTGCCATCACCTGGTGAGACTTCATGATGTATCATACCATGGCAGAGACTTCCCATGGTGAGAGTGAGTTCTGCGATGTTCTTAAAAAGCCACTGAGTCAGGGGCCTCATCCTTGTCACTTCATCCAGTCTTAAGTGCTTCCCTAACTCTCCAACTCCAAATACCATTACCATTTGGCGCTGGGGACTAAGTTTCTAACACAGGAATTGTTGGGGGGAGGCACATTCAAATTGTAACAAATTTTGCAGTCTTACAGCGCTCACAGAATCTTCAAGCTCTATCTCTTCTTCCACAAGGGAGGTGAGACCAGCCAGAGGTGAGAAGTCCTGACTCAGCTCAGACAGCCAAGAAGTGAGAGACACAGAGCTTGAGAGATGGCCTAGAGCACTTCTTGCCCCACATGGAGAAGGGCCAGGTCATTTCTTCTAACATGCCATCACTAAGAAGAACCATGTATATCTCTTGGTTCTGCCCAGTAAGGTGTGGAGGAAGGCGCACAGGCTGCAGCCAAGTGTCCTGGGTTTCAGCCTCGTGGGGGAAGGCAATTCTCAACCACCATCAGCTTTTCTGTCAAATGGCTGTACTATCTGGCTACCCAAACTCCCAGGAATACCTTGCAGCTAGAATGCAGCCATACTTGTGAGGCCATTCGGGAAATAGATAATGCCTGCTCCAAGAGCCCAGGATGTAGCTCAGGGTTGGTACCAGCCACAGGTCAGTTTCAAATGCTGGAGTCCAGGGTGGGAGTGGTGAGAACTCCAGAATACATAACTACCTGGAGGTCTCACGACTTGGTAACCAAAAAGACCTCATTTTCAACATATGATATCTTGCCAGGCCAGATGGTACAAGACTGGAATCCAAGCTACTTGGGAGACTGAGGCAGGAGGATCCCTAATACAAGGATATCCTGGGCTGCATTGAGTTTAAGGCCACCTTGGATCACTAAGTGAAAGCCTGTCTCAAAATTGTGTTTATCGGGGTGTGTGTGTGTGTGTGTGTGTGTGTGTGTGTGTGTGTGCACGCACACAGGGGCTAGTGATATAGTACAGTAGTAGAGCACTTATATAACATGTAAGAGTCCCTAGTTCTGCATCCAATATTGCAAAGAAAAAAATTAAATTATAAATGCATATGAAGTTAATCACTAATGAAATTTAACTTCTTTTTATGTGACTGTCTTTATTTTTAATGTATAGTTTTTATATTTATATATTTATATTTATATTTTAATGTATAATTTTATATGTATGTATATATGTATGTATGTATATGTATATGTATGTGTGTGTGTGTATATATATATATATATATATATATATATATATATATATATATATGGTATCCTTACAGACAATAAACCATGATAATTCCCTCCCATTTTCCCCTTCACAACTCTACTCTCCATCATATCCCCTCCCTCTTCCTTTAGTCTCTCTTTTATGTTGATGTCATTGCTTTTTTTTCATTTTGTTTGTTTATTTATTTGAGAGTGGCAGGACAGAGAGAGAGAGAGAGAATGGGCACGCCAGGGCTTCCAGCCTCTGCAAACGAACTCCAGACACGTGTGTCCCCTTGTGCATCTGGCTAACATGGGTCCTGGGCAATCGAGCCTCAAACCAGGGTCTTTAGGCTTCACAGGCAAGCACTTAACCACTAAGCCGTCTCTCCAGCCTGCATTGTCTTTTTTTTTTTCCTGTTACAAGGGTCATGTGTAGGTATTGCTAGGCACTGTGAGATCATGCATATTGAGGCCAATTTCTGTCTGGATAATTGCATTGTAAGGAGTTGTAGCCTTCCTTTGGTTCTTACATTGTTTCTGCCACCTCTTCCACAATGGACCCTGAGCCTTGGAGGGTGTGATAGAGATGTCTCACTATGGGACTCTCCTCTATCACTTCTTCTCAGCACTATGTTGCCTTTTGGGTCATCCCAGTGGTTACCACCATCTGAAAAGAGAAGCTTCTCTGACCAAAAGTGAGAGTAGCATTAATATATGTATATGAACATTAAGTATAGTACTTACTGGGCAGTTTGGTGAGTATAATATATACATTTAACCAGACAAGAACAGGCTTAATACCCCTAAGGCTCATGACATCCCCTGCCCTAGGCTTTTGATATGGTTTTCAGTACCAGTCATACATTCCCTTCCACGGAGCAGGCCTTGAGTCCAGTTAGAAAACAGTTTCCCCTAGAGCAGACATGCCACTATTGCACCCGTTCAGTCATTTGGCCTGCATGGCCAAACTTGAAGTTTCCAGTGTCCATTGTTTTCACCACTGATGACTTCTGTATCCCATAGGGATGTAGGCAGTGCAGCTTTTTCCAGCTTTTAGTCAGCTAGTGTACAGGGAGGAGGTTTACAGCTCAGTCCCAGCTTGATTTCTCAGTGACCTTGCTGCCCAAGCATATGAAGTCTTCAGAAATAGGGTCTCACCATCTCTTTCTTGTGGGAAACCAAGGGACTTGGCAATAGCCTATAATGTTTTGAAGACAACAGGGACCTGGGCAACAACTCACTGGAAAGTATCTCGACCCTGGCACTGAAAATTTTCTAGTAATAATCTATGGCTTCTGAATGTGCCATTATCCAAAATAGTAGGTTTTTATATGTCTTATTCAGAATATCTTGAATTTTGATAGACCCTTCCCCTCCTTCTTTTATTCAATACTTGCCCAGGCCTCACTTAGGCCATTCCACTCCCTGTGACCTGTTCTTTTACTTACATATATACAATACCATCCCCCTTAAGTCCTTCCCTCTCCTCCCTCCCTTATAGCCTTTTGCTAGCTTACTGGCCTCTGCTACCGATTTTTGGTTCCAGCTCAGACACAACACTATACATTTGTAGCTAGGATCCACATATGAAAGAGAACATGTGACATTTGGCTTTCTGGACCTGTGTTACCTCGCTTAGTATAATCCTTTCCAGATCCATCCATTTCCCTGCAAATTTCACCTTTCTTTACCACTGAATAGAACTCCATTGTGTAAATGTTACCACATATTTATTATCAATTCATCTGTGGATGGACATCGAGGCTGGTTCCATTTCCTAGCTATTGTGAATAGAGCAGCAGTAAACATGGTTGTGCAAGTATCTCTAAGGTAGTGAGGAGGGTCATTAGCATATATGCCTCATAGTGCTATAACTGGATCATATGGTAAATCTATTTCCAGCTGTCTCAAGAACCTCCACACTGAATTCCACAATGGCTGTATCAGACTGCATTCCCATTCCCATCAACAGTGTAAAAGTGTTTGCCCTTTTTCTTCATCCTTGCCAACGTTTACTGTCATTTGTTTTCTTTATGCTAGCCATTCTGACAAGAACTAGATGGAATCTCTAAGTAGTTTTAATTTGCATTTCCCTGATGGTTAAGGATATAGAATACTTTTTTAGATGTTTATATTCCATCTGCATTTCTTCTTTTGAGAACTCTCTATTTAGTTCCATAGCTCATTTTTTGATTGGGTTGCTTGATTTCTTATTGCTTTGTTTTTTGAGTTCTTTGTATATTCAGGATATTAATCCTCTTTCAGATACATAGCTGGAAAAGATTTTCTCACAGTCTCTCGCAGGTTGTCTCTGCTCTATTCACAGTGTCCTTTATTATACAAAAGGTTTGTAATTTCATGAGATCCCAGTGGTTGATTAGTGGTTTTATTTCCTGAGCAATTGGGGTTATATTCAGAAAGTCATATACCTATGCCAATATGTTGAAGTATTTTCCTCTAGCAGTTTCAGAGTTTCAGGTGTGATATTAAGGTCCCTGATCCATTTTAACTTGATTCTTGTGCATGAATAAATGCAAGGGTCTATTTTCATCCTTCTATATATAGATATCCAGGTTTCCCAGCACCACTTTTTGTAGAGGCTGTATTTTCTCCCATGAGTATTTTTTGGCATTTTTGTCAAAAATCAGATGGCTATAGCTCTCTGAATTAACATCTGGGTCCTCTTTTCTGTTCCATTGATCTATGTGTCTGTCTTTGTGCCAGTACCATGCTGTTTTAATTACTATGGCTTTGTAATTTAGATTAAAATTGGGTATGGTGATACCACCAGTCTTATTTTTGTTGCTGAAAATTGTTTTGGCTATTCGAGGGCTTTTGCACATCCAAATAAATTTTAGGATTGTTTTTTCTATTTCCATGAAGAATGCCATTGGAATTTTAATGGGGATTGTATTAAATGTGTATATTGCTTTTGGTAAGATTGACATTTTCACAATATTGATTCTTCCAATCCAAGAACAAGGGATGTTGTTCCATTTCCTAGTATCTTTTGCAATTTCTCATTTAAGTGTTTTAAAGATCTCATTGTGGAGATCCTTTACTTCCTTGGTTGGGTTTATTCTAAGGTACTTTATTTTTCTTGAGGCAATTGTGAATGGGAAAGATTCCCTGATTTCATCCTCTGCATGTTTTTCTTAGTATATAGGAAAGATACTGATCTTGGTGTGTTTATTTTGTATACTGCTATGTTGGTGGTAGAGTCTTTAGGGTTATTTATGTATAGAAACATATCATCTGCAAATAACAATTTGATCACTTCCTTTCTAATTCGTATCCCTTTTATGAGTGTCTCTTGCCTTATTGCTACAGCTAAGACTTCCAGTACTATTTTAAATAAAAGTGGGGACAGTGGGCACCCTTGTCTTGTTCCTGAATTTAGTGGAAATGTTTCAAGATTTTCCCTATTTAGTATTATGTTGGTTGTAGGTTTGTTATAAATAGCTTTTATTATGCTGAGATATGTTCCTTAAATTCCCATTTTCTGTAAGACTTTTATCATGAAGGGATGTTGAATTTTGTCAAATGCTTTGTCTGCATCTATTGAGATGATCATGTGAATTTTGTCCTTCCATCGATTTATATAGTGTGTTACATTTATTGATTTGTGTATGTTGAACCATCCCTGAATCTCTGGGATAAAGCTGACTTGGTCAGGGTGAATGATCTTTCTGATATATTCTTGTATTCTGTTTGCCAATATTTTGTTCAGAATTTTTGCATCTATGTTCATGGAGGAGATTGGTCTGTAATTTTCTTTTTTTGTTCTGCTTTGTCTGGTTTTGGCATCAGAGTGATGCTGGCTTCATAAAAGGAGTTTGGAAGAATTCTTTCCTTTTCTATTTTATGGAAAAGTTTGAGAAGTAGTGGTATGAGTTCTTCCATGAATCCATCTGGGACTGGACTTCTTTTAGCATGGAGACTGTTTATAACTGCTTGGATCTCCATACTTGTTATAGGTCTATTTAAATGGCTATCTCATCTCAATTTAATTCTAGTAGCTCATGTGAATCAAGGAAATCATCCATTTCTTTCAGATTATCAACCTTAGAGGTATATATTCTTAAAGTATGTCCTTATGATTTTCTGGATTTCTTTGGTATCTATGGTAATGGTGACTTTTTCATCTCTGATTTTATTAATGTTTGTCTCTTCTCTCTTTCTTCTGGTTAGATTTGCAAAGGGTTTGTCAATCTTGTTTATCCTTTCAAAGCCCTGTGGCTTTTAAAGTTTGTGTTGAATAATCTTCTGTGATCCTTATGAGCTTGCCTTTGTAGGTAACTTGTTTTTTTTCTCTAACTGCTTTCAATATATTTTCTTTGGTTTGTGTGCTTGGTAGTTTAATTGTAACATGATGAGGAGAGATTCTTTCCAGGGCTTGTCTGTTTGGTGTTGTAAAAGCTTCCTATATCTGCATTGGCATCTCCTTCCAAATTTGGGGAAAGTTTTCTTTTATGATTTTGTTGAAAATACCTACTATGCCTTTGGGTTGAAATTCTTCTCTTTGTGCTATACCTTGAATTCTTATATTTGATCTTTGCATAGTGTTCCAAATATCTTGAAATTCCCATTCATACTTTCCTATTATCTTATCTTTCTCTTTGTTGGATTGTATTAGGTCTGCCACCTAATCTTCTAGTTTATATATTCTGTGCTCTCCTTCATCCATTCTATTTATTTTTTTGTTGTTGTTTATTTTTATTTATTTGAAAGCGACGGACACAGAGAGAGAAAGAGGCAGATAGAGAGAGACAGAATGGGCGCACCAGTGCCTCTGGCCACTGCAAACGAATTCCAGATGCGTGCGCCCCCTTGTGCATCTGGCTAACGTGGGTCCTGGAGAATCGAGCCTTGAACTGGGGTCCTTGGGCTTCATTGGCAAGTGCTTAACCTCTAAGTCGTCTCTCCAGCCCTCATCCATTCTACTGGTGAGACTTTCCACAGAGTTTTATATTTGACTGACTGTGTTTTTCAGTGCTAGAATTTCTGCCTGGTTTTTCTTCAGTATTTCTCTTTCCTTACTCATGTCTTGTAATGACCTCCTTATTTCATTAAGCTGGTTTTCTGTATTCTCTTGGAATTCCTTCAGGAGTTTGTTTTCTTCATTACTTCCTTTGTTTTCTTCTTTGATTCCATTAATTCCTTTGAGTATAGATAAAATCATCTTTTCAAAATCTTTTTCAGGCATTTCATCAAAAATAAACTCATTAGAGGTCATTTCAGATGGATTTATAATTTTTGGTGGGATTTTATTATCTCGTTTCTTTGCATTTCTTGTATTATAATGTAGTGATTTTTGCATCCTGAATTGATTAGATGCTTGGGTTTTCTAACTATCTGTGGTGCTCTTAGACTTGAAATCCAACTTTACATACCTTCAGAGTAGGAGTTTAAGGTGCCAAGTGTAGCTCTCATACTCCTATCCAACCACAGAAATAATCCCAGGTGTTGAGTCTGCTGCTGTTCAAGTATTCTAGTGAGCTGGGTGGGGCAATTTACTGGCAAATTCTAAAATGCAATTGAGCAATACATACATTCAATAAAAACCAGCACAGAGTATACGAGTGTGGGGACTGAAACAAACAGATAACCAAAATCCCTAAGGGTATGTGTTGCTCTACACCCTTAATCCTGTCAGCTGGGAGGTTCAGATTTCTGTTCTGAAATGGGCTCCAGGTCAGCCTGGGTATGAATCAGACCCTGCCCCCAGTAATTATAGAAGAAAAAGACAAAGGCCCCATGAATCTGAAGGTATCAAAGGCAACAATAGTCAACCTCCAAATACACTTTAATTGAGAATGGTAAAGCCAACCGGGAATATGTAACCTATAACCTGCTCTGACATGGAAGGAGAGATTAGCACTTCCAGTGCAGGCCTATGTACCTGCTTTTTTTGTCACTTGGCCTCATTACCTTTCAGGTGGCTTCCAGTCTCACCAATGTTGAGTTCCCATCTCAATCCCTCTGTGCTTTGCTGTGAATCTGTTGATCTGATCAGCTGTGCTAGATGCCTTGTTTCCATGGGCTGAATGCATTCTCCAGAGGTTCATGGGTCTGAAGGTTGGGGGCTGGGAGAGTGCAGGAAGCCTGGAGTTGTGCTGGAACTGCTCAGCTGGCACCACCTGTATCCCTTTCAGCAGCTCCTTAGCTGATCTGTGCTGTCTCCCCTTCAGGTTTGATGAGGTTGGAATATCCCCTTGCTTAGGTTTTGCTCCTACAGCTGGGAAGGGCAGAGTCGTGGATCAGCATGGGCCGCAAGCACCTATAGGGTATTCTAGCTGGTTTCCTCCTTTCTGATAAATCTTGGTCTCTCCTGCTTCTCTGCTGTGGCTGATAAAGACCTATACACCTTCACTTTTTGGAAGAAAAGTGTATTTTTCTATGGTTTTTCTTAAATCCCTCCCTAGGCTGGTTTGGTGTGACTCCTATTCAGCCATCTTGCCCAGAAGTCTCGAAATTTAACTTATTTTTTTGCACTAACAAGTAAGTTCGTAACAGGTCTGGCCCGCCTACAGAGAACAGATATAAGCTTTGGACAAAATACAAAATCAAACAAATATCACACATGCAAAACAAAGAAAACATAAAACCCATTATTTCCATCTGAAGGCACAGGAGGGTGAGCCTGCCAGGCGGATCTTGGACAGTTAGTCCCTGAGAGAAGGGAACAGCACAGCGAGTTCCCCATTGCCATGACATTTAGCTAGCCAGTGGTAGAAAGTGTCACAAAGTCAAATCTCTGATAGAAAACCTCATAGTCTTTTGGCTTAAGGAAGCAAACAGTGTCAGACAACTACACACCCTGGCCAGCAAAAGGAATATTTGTAAAGGAGGAAGCTGAGCAGAGAGCCCCAAATGCTCCATGCTATCTGCTGAGTAATGCAGGGACAGAGTTGAGATTTGGCTTGTTTCCTAAAGAACAGCTTTTGCTTTAAGTCAAATGAAGAGATTGCCTGCAAAAAGAAACAGGTTAAAGAAAAAATCAAAACATTCCAAAGAATATAAAACAGTCCATAATCTACACCTTAATGTTCACCATATCCCTAGTGTAAGCCACAACTTTTCAACATAAGAGAGACAGCAAGAATAGTGATCCATTCTTCTTATTCCTTGGGAGGCACAGGGTCTCCTATATAGCCAGGCCAGCCTCAAACTCAAGATGAAACCCAGGCTAACCTGGAATACATGATCCATCTACCTCTGCTTCCTGAATACTGGGATTACAGGCATAGCCCTACCATGCCTGGCTAGGGGTAAACTATTCTTAAGCAAAAACATAACCCATGGAGACCATTGTTTAGCTGACTCAACTGCTAGAATTGATAGAGAAAATCTAAAAAGTAATTATTGTAACTATGCTCATGAACCAAAAGGAAAATATGTTCACATCTTGGTAAATAAATAAGATTTAAAAAAAAAAAGAAAGAAAGTCTAGAACTGAAAATTACATTTTTTGAAAAAAAATAATAACTTGTAGGTGTCACAGCAGACATTTCTTCTCAAGGAGAATGATTGCAAATGAATAACAGAAGCCTGAAGTACTGTGGCTCAGTGTCCAAAGGTCTGTGGTGCATGAAATTAGAGGTTGAGAATCGAGGAAGATAATAAAACACACACAAAAAATGATAATTTGAGGAAATGATGGCTGAAATTTCCCTAAATGTGAATCGATTTAGGGAGCTCAGTAAAGCCCAGTCAAGTAAACACAAAGGAAGCTTTGCCTTGAGTCATCATAATCAGAGACCTGGAAATGGAAAAACAAGTGGAATCCATGAGAGAAGCTAGAGAAAACTGTTATTAGATTTGGGGAAAACATTTGAAAATTTATTAACTTCTGAACAAAACCAATAAAAGCCAGAAGGTCGCGTAGTGAATCATATCTTCAACATGCCAAGAAAAAATAACAACAGAATTTTATATCCAATGGAAATAACTTTGAATAATAACAAAGGCTAATAGAAATATTTTCAGAAGGAAGAAAATTTAGAGGATGTTTCCCAATCAGATGTGAATGTGATAGTTTGAGTGTGAAAGGTCCCCCATAGCTACATGTGTTTGTGATTAAGCCTCATTCTCAATCTCCAGCTGGTAGCAAGTTGGGAGGTGGAGCTTTGCTGGAAGAGGTGTGAGCTAGCAGCTCATTCTTGCTGCTTCCTGCCAGCTACTGTGGCAAGATGCCATGTACAACCTTTGCTTTCCCTACCATGAAGAAACTCCCCCTTCAAACTGTCAGCCTAAAATAAACCCTGTCCTCCCATTAGCTATTTCTAGCCAAGTGTTTTGTTCTAGTAATGAGAAGATAACTGCAATGGGGCCTATAGAGAGATGGGCTAGAGAAAGAGCTTAGCGGTTAAGGTGCTTTCCAGTGAAGCCCAAGGACCCAGGTTTAATTTTCCAGCACCCATGTAAGCCAGATACATTAGGTGGTCTATGCATCAGGAATTTGTTTGTAGTGGCTAGAAGCTTTGGTGTGGTGCTGGGGTGGTGAGTGTATCTATGTGCTATAAGGACAGAATTAACTCTCAGTGGACTGTGAAGACAGAGGATTAGCTCAGACCTCTTGGGTTGCTATAACAAAATATCCTAAACTAGTTCTTATAAACAACCAACACAACTCACAGTTCTTAAATCTGGGAAGTTCAAGATCAAGGGACTGACTGGTGAATTCCATACCTGGAGGAGGCCTGTTTCCTGGGGCCTTATATTGCAAGAAATGGACTGGCTGTTCAAGGGCTGCTTTATTAGGGCATTCATCCTCACCATGCTGGCTAGTCAGCTCCTAGAAGTCCCATCTGCTAATGCTCTCAGTTTGAGAAGTAGAAGCTTAGCATATGAGTTGGAGATGGATAGAAATATTCACACTGTAGCAAGAATCTACAAAAAAAAAAAAAAATCATTACAGCTCCCAGTAAAAATAGAATTCTCCACATGGTAAGTTTAAAAAAAGTTAAAATTAAGTTCTAGAAATAGAGTCAAATCATCCAAAACAAAGCAGAAGGGAGGACAGGGAAACAAAATCTGAGAAGACAAATTTAAAAACACACACACAAACAAGAAAATGTTAGTCTTTGATCCAATATCAATACTTTTCATTAAATGGACAAAACACTAATAAAAAGCAAATATTGGAGCTAGAGAGATGGCTTAGCAGTTGAGGTGCTTGCCTGCCAAGCCCAAGGACCTCTGTTTGATTCCCCAGGACCCACGTAAGCCAGATGCACAAGGTGGCACATGTGTCGTGTTTGCTTGCAATGGCTGGAAGCCCTGGTGTGCCCATTCTCTCTCTCTTTTTCTTCTTCCTCCTCTTCTTCTTCTGCTTCTTCCTCTTCTTCTCCTGTTCCTCCTCCTCCTCCTCCTCCTCCTTCTTATTTCCCTCACTTAAATAAATAAATAAATATTTTTTAAAAGCAGAGATTATTAGTAAGAATAAAGAGTCCCCAAAGCCAGAAAGCTCACCTGAGTGAATATAGGCCTGAGATCCACCTTGAAGGGATTGATAGAGCCTGCCAGCTGTTAAGAAACTGAAATATTGCCACAAAGTTCAGCAGCCGGCCCCAGAGCTAGCTCTGTCCTCTGACCTACCACACCTGCAGGGCCCCTATCCCACAACCTTATGAACAGCTAGTGCCTAGTAAAGGACAGGGACCCCCAAGGCCCCAATCCAGCATGAAGGGCAGATCCCATCGATGTAAACATCTGGTGCTATAGCAGCTGGAAGTGTTTTGAATGTCACCCCAGGATGAATGGAAACTTGAAGCCAGTTATTTCACTGGCCTGTGCAGAACCTTGCCAGCTTCAGTGTGAGCCTCATATCAGCACATGTTCCTCATGCTCACAATGAAGAACATGAACTCATGTTGTACAGTAGGTTAAATATAACAGTTTCATCTTTCAGTAACAATCTAACTGCAAATCTCATGGGCCATGCTTCAGTTTAGCAAAGATGTGTGGCCAAATTTCAGTCTGAGGCTTGCATCAAGAAGTTTAAGTAAAGAAAAAATAATTAAGAGCTAGAGATATGGCTTAGCAGTTAAGGAACTCGCCTGCAAATCCAAAGGACCCAGGTTCAATACCCCACAACCAACATAAGCCAGAGATGCACAAGGTGGTGCATGTGTCTGCTGGAGTCCATTTGCAGAGGCTGGAGGTCCTGGCATGCCCATTCTCTCTCTCTTTCTCTCTCTGATAAATAAATTTATTAAAAATATAAAAAAATAAGTTAGCAGCAAAGTGCTATATCCAGAGGTGTGGGAAGGGAAATAGAATGAAGATCCGCATGTCTCCTGATGGCTTTGTTCTCTGTGACCACATTTGAAGTATAGCTTCTGAGACTCAAGACTAGATAGGAGCAGAATGTTGTAACTGGGCCTGGAAGATGCTCAGGACTACGTACACTGTGCTCATCCTCTCCCTTCACATGACCAGTGATGTGCACAGGGTGTGCGTAAGGGGTATATATGTGAGTGCACATGTGCTGGTCTGTGCAGATGTGTGTGCACATATGATTATGTGTTCTTGTGAGTGTGTCTAAGTGTAGAGGTGTGAGTGTATGAGATTTGTATCTGAGGTTATGTGTGTAGGAATGTACTCATGAGAATTATGTGGGTATGAGTTTACATGAATGCAAGTGTTATATGATATACAGGTCTCAGTAGGGAGGTATATGAGTGTTTGTATAAATGAATGTTTGAATATATGGATGTGAGTGGAGGCATGAAATATAGGTGTGTGAGCTTATGTGCATGTGTGGATATGTGTGTGTGTGTGTGTGTGTATGAGTGCACGTATCCATGTGAGTATACAGGCACGAGGTTATGTTTGTGAGCATGTGTGTGTGTGTGTGTGAACATCAGCACTCATGTGAGTATGCAGGTGTGATCTGTGTGAGTTTAGCTATGTACTTATGTGTATGCCAGAGTGTGTGTGAGTGTAAGTACCTATATGAGTGCACATGTGTGAAACATGTGGATATGAGCTTAAATGTGTATGCGTGAGTGTGTACACATGAGCTTGTGTATGTAGGCACATGTGTAAGTGCAGACATGAGGTATGTGGCTGGGAGCTTATATGTGTGCGTATAAGTATAGTCATATTTGTGCATGTACAGATGCCATGAGGAATGTGGCTATGAGCTTATGTATGTATAAGTGTATCTTAAAATATATGTGTGTGAGCTGGGCATGGTGGCGCATGCCTTTAATCCAGCACTCAGGAGGCAGAGGTAGAGGATCAACATGAGTTCAAGGCCACCCTGAGAATACAGGGTGAATTCCAGGTCAGCCTGGGTTAAAGTGAGACCCTACCTCGAAAAACCTAGTTTGTGTGTGTGTGTGCGTGCGTGTGTGTGTGTGTGTAAAACAGATTATACTTTTTTACTTCCTCACCCCTGTTTCCATTTCCTTGGGGTCCTCCTCTGTGGAGCTGTGGGATTCACTGTGGGGTCATGAAGGCCTCAATCAGTCCCAATGGGGTAGCATGCGACCATGTCTCAGCATATTCTTCCCCACTTTTATGAACTTTCTGCCTTTCTTCTGCAAGGTTGTATGAGTGCTTCTTATGACTATAGGCACACATGTTAGTATGCAGGTGTGCGGTATTGGGTGTAATGCTACATGGATGTGTGTATGTTTGTGTGTGAATATGAGTTAGTGTGTGGACGCATACATGTGAGAGTAGCATACTTCTGTGAGTTTTCCAATGTGTGTAAGTGGGTGAGTATGGTACTTTGATTCAGGGGCCCCCCATAAACTTAGGTGTTCTGAATGCTTGGTGCCCAGCTGATGGAGATTTGAGAATTTACGCCTTCTGGAGGCAGTGTATTGTTGGGGGTGGGCTTATGGGTATTATAGCCAGTTTCCCCATGCCAGTGTTTGGCATAGTCCCCTATTGCTATTGCCCACCTTATGTTGGCCAGGCGGTGATGTCCACCTTCTGCTCTCACCATTGTTTTCCCTGCCATCATGGAGCTTCCCCTCAAGCCTATAAGCCAAAATAACCCCCTTTTCACAAAAGCTGCTCTTGGTCAGGTGATTTCTGCCAGCAATGTGAACCTGACTGCAACAGTAAAGTGGTACCAAGGATTGCTACTTGACACCTGACTGTGTGCTTTGTCCTTTTGGAGCTGATTTTCAAGAGGAATGTGGAAGGATTTGAAACCTTGGCCTAAGAAATGCCTTTCAGCTGGGCATGGTGGCACATGCCTTTAATCCCAGCACTCCGAAGGCAGAGGTAGGAGGATTGCTGTGAGTTCAAGGCCGCCAAAACTACATACTGAGTTCCAGGTCAGCTTGGGCTATAGTGAAACCCTACCTCGAAAAACCAAAATAAATAAATAATAAAAAGAAAGAAAGAAAGAAAGGCCATTCATTGCTGTAAATACAGCTTTATGGACTATTCTGATCAAACTCAGACTTGAAGGTAGTAAGAACTATGGACTGTGAGGTTTGGCTTATGAGGGTGAATAAGAGTTTTGCTTGGACTGGGCTAGAAGCAGTTTGTGTGAGAGGCTTGCTGTTATGCCCATGTTCTAAGATCTCATGCAGGGTTGCAATGCATAGAAACAGACTGATGTGAACAGAGGGTTATGGCACAGAAAGAAATGTTTAGGCCGAAACTGCTACCCATTCAGATGCAATTGAGTGATTACAACCATTGAGATTGGGCCAGCTGATGTGCACTGAGGCAACAGGAAGAATATAGACTCTTTTGAAGGGGACTGAGTGCTCAAGAAGTGTCTTGTTCTTCAAAGTCTGCTTTATTCTCCCCTGGATTAACAAATCGGCACCCTATCTGGTATTGTAGGGTATAAGAAATGCAGGAAAGAGAGGGTTATTGAGTTGTAAAGCTGTCCTGTGTTTTGGAAATGGCCATGGGCAGTGTGAAGCAGGTTTGCTGGATTCATGCATGGAGACCCAATGGACCATGAGGATGAACCATTAGTTGCAGTGGAGACCCAGTGGAGATGCTGGGACCATGAAATAACTGCCAAGGAGAGCTGCTGGCCCTGGATGAAGTTTTCCAGGACTGTGAGTAGCCTTGCTGGAGGGGCAGAATTGGAACTCCAGAGACTTGTTGCTGGTTAGGATTATCAGTCCTAGAGATTTGTCACTGACTAGAGTTGTTGTACTTGGAAGAACAGACTTTGATGTGTACCCTGTTTTAAATCCTATATTAGTTGAATTTTTCTTTGCTATGCTCAATGACATCTTTTGCAGTGTGAATGTTTATTCTGTGCTATTATGGGGTTTGGGGGGGATTTTTTGGTATTATGGCTCAGTTAAAAACCTTGAATTATGGGGATGTTTGAACATCATCAGAATTGATAAAAACTATGGGGACTTTTTTTTATGTTTTTTTTAAATTTTTTATTTATTTATTTGAGAGCGACAGACACAGAGAGAAAGACAGATAGAGGGAGAGAGAGAGAATGGGCGCGCCAGGGCTTCCAGCCTCTGCAAACGAACTCCAGACGCGTGCGCCCTCTTGTGCATCTGGCTAACGTGGGATCTGGGGAACCGAGCCTTGAACCGGGGTCCTTAGGCTTCACAGGCAAGCACTTAACCACTAAGCCATCTCTCCAGCCCAAAAACTATGGGGACTTTTTAAGTTGTACTGAATGCATTGCATTTTATATCATGGATGGTTATCAGTTTATGGGGGACAGAGGCCGAATGTTGTAGTTCGATTCATGTATCCCTCATAAACTTAGGTGCTCTGAATGCTAGGTTCCCAGCTGATGAAGATTTGGGAATTAACACCTCCCGGAGACAGTGTATTGTTGGGGGCAGGCTTATGGGTGTTACAGCCAGCTCCCCCTTGCCAGTGTTTGGCACACACCCCTGTTGCTAATGTCCACCTTATGTTGGCCAGGGGGTGCTGTCCACCCTCTCTGCTCATACCATCATTTTCTCCTGCCATCCTGGAGCTTCCCCTCTAGCCTATAAGCCAAAATAAACCCTTTTTCCCAAAAGCTGCTCTTGGTCAGGTGATTTCTGCCATCCATGTGAACCTGACTGTAACAGTAAGTATGTATGAACCCTGAGGCTCATTCACAGTGTCACCTCATTGTCCTCCCTGTTCCTGGAAGCAGGAGGGAAGAGAGCCCCACTTGCAGAGCTTCTGGGCCCACCTGGGTTGGACCTTATGCCCCTGCACAGTGGCTCTGGCAGCCCCAGTGTCTGAGTACAAAGAGGTCAGTGGTAGAGTTTTGGACACACTCATGATTTCCTCCTGGGTGACCGCTGACAAGCAGCTTAAGACCTTCACCTTTCTAAACATAGCAAGGGAGGGGAGCTGGCATCCTGTTCGTCACCAAAGCCACTTTCTTACCCACCCAGACAGGCCCACATGCCAATAGGAGCCACTTATAGCCACCTTCAAAAGGGTCCAGGGGAAGGGAGGGCGTGAATGTGGTCTTCTAACCAGAGATGAACCTGAGACGTATGTCTTTACCTGGGTTCCAGTTGTGCCTCTGGCCCTGCAGATGTGAGAGTCTATCATTCCTTGGGCTCTTCCCCTTGGCAAATAAGATTTGAGAAGCAGGACCTGCTGCAGGGCCTGGGGTCCATGTACCTCCTACCCTGCAGCTTTCCTTGGCCTGGTGGTTGGTAGCTAAGCAGGGGCAGCTTGGGGCCACATATAGAGCTAAGGGCATGCATGGATGGGCTCTACATTCAATTCCATACATGCTATGTGTTTGGGACTTGAAGTCTCTTAGCTACCCCTCCTGTCCTTCCAGACCGTAGGTGATTACTGCTGACCATTGGTCCTAGGCTACCCAGAAAACAGGTTCCAATGTGGGGTGGTCTTATCACTGCAGAGCCTCTCAGCCCTGGTCCCCAGGAGGATGGAGGAGCCAGCTTCCTCCCTCTTGGCACACATCCCACGCTTACCAGGGGCTCAGCAGCAGCCATGCTGCCCTCGGGCTTCTGTCAGCACAGATTAGCTCACTCTGAGGTGGCGGAGATGAAATGTGTCTCCAGACTCGCTGTGTTTCCAAAGTGGTGCCCAGAGAGGCAACGCTCAACTCCGAGAGCCACACGCTATTGGTGGCCTTTCAGGAACCTGCAGGGAAGAAGTAGGAGTGAGTCCTAGATCAACACTAACACCTGTGTCACCTCACAGGCCTGTGGCCTCCTATGACATGTCTCAGCACTGGGGGGTGGGGTGCTGCGGAGACAGTGGGGCAGATGGGATGGAGAGGCTGATCCAGGTAGTTCCTCTCCACCTCATCCTCTTTGGACAAGTGCAACTGGAACTAAGGTGTCATTTGGGGTGGGAGGCCAGCTGCTCTCTGCTCATGCACTCCACCTCCTGGGATAGTGTGGAATGCAGCAGGGGATGCTCTGGCATCAGAGTGGCCTGTGTTCGCACCCCATCTCTGCTCCCCATTAGCATGCAACTTTGGAAGAGTTCCTCTCTCTCTCTCTGTGCCTCGAGTTCCATGTCTGAGAATGGGAAGAGTATATTCCTCCCCCAAGGGACTATTGGGATGCTTGAATGAGCTGCTCTGCAAAGGTTCTTTGCCCACAGCTGGGCCATGGATCAGCTCTCCTCACACAGAGGCCTCTACAGTGACAACGGCCATGAGGAAGATGCCCGTGTGTAGAGGAGCTGGTTTAGGAGGCAGCAGCGAGCTGGGCCAGGGGGAGCTGGGGGGCCATGCGTGCCTCTGTGCCAGCCATGCTCCTTGCCCTCAGCGACATCTGGCTCTCATCCTGGATGTGTATTAGGGATGATTATGTGTCCCTTTAAATTCTGGGAGCTGTCGCTAGTGGTGCCAAGGTTTCCTTGCCACCTTGTAGGGAAGCAGCTCTCTCTGGAGAGGGTGGGGGGAGACCCTTGCTAGCTGGCTGCATTTCCATGAGCTGCTCCTTCCACCAAAACACCATTTGAAGTCTCTGGGAGGGCTGAAAATGAGTCCCAAGGGGCAGCCTCCACCCTAGACCTAGGAATGTCTTTCCAGGAGATGCGGAGGGCAGGAGGCTCTTTCCAAAGAGACAAAGGGGTTGAAGATTAGGGTGAGTGAAAATGAGATGAGCTTGACCTTGGGGTCAGAAACCTCAGCTGAGATCACATCACACACTCAGCACACATGTGGAGTTGGGGGCGGGGGCAGTCAGTGGGGACGTTCTTAAGTCCTGTCAAAAGGGAAAGCCAGGTGTCCTTCCCTGGCGTGTGTGCCCCTGTACAAGCACTCACACACGCCTGCAAATGAGTGTGCTAGGCAACACCCAATGCAGACTGTAGAGGCTGACATCGTTGTGGAGCCCAGACTTTTGTGAACAGAGGCAACTCCATGGCTCATGTGTGGGATTCATGCAGCTGAGTGTGGACTCTGTAGCCCACACCTTCAGCTCTGTGCACAGCCCTCCTCCACAGGGCTAGGGGTACACTTAAGGGTGTGTAGTTTGCCTTTGGGAGATGGAGCAGAGAAGGGCTCAAGCCCATCCTGGAAGGGCCATTGGGACAAGAATCCAGGAGGGTCAGGGCACACAAAGCACCACCTACAACCAAAACACGTGGCTGAGCACATGGCTGCCAAACCTTCAGCTTCCAAGACTCCTTGCCTGAAAGCATGGCCGCAAGGTGGACAGAGCTGCGCCCTCCGAGAAACTTGCTCAGGAGGGACTGCTGACAATAGACGGCCTCCATCAGCGACACAGACAGGAGAGAAGGAAGCATGGGGATTTTGCAGCTCAATGTGACTACTGAAATCTAAAATGCATATAAAGTACGTGACCCAGCGGTGACAACTCTTTATGGTTTTCCCAGGAAGTGTCAAAACTGATGCCCAGAGCCAGCCACAACCGGGTGTTCTGTAAAAGGTGAAAAATGGAGAACAGCCTGAATGTCCACGATGCCCACATCATGTCTGATTAAACTGCCCCATACCATGTGACCATTAAAAAGAATGCTGAAGGCCTGGAGAGCTGGCACAGTCATTAAAGGTGCTTGCTTGCAAAGCCTGATGGCCTAGTTTAGATTCTCCAGCACCCAAGTAAAGCCAGATGCACAAAGTGGCACGTGCATCTGGAGTTTGTTTGCAGTCAGAGGTGTGGCACACTCATTTTTGCTCTCTCTCTTTCTGCTTAAAAATAGATAAAATATTTTCAAAAGAATGATGTAGGGCTGGGGCTATAAACACCATGATAGAGCACTTGCCTAGCATGTATGAAGTCTTCTATTCCATTCTATCCCCAGCAAAAGAAGTAAGGGAGAGAAAGAGGAAGGGATGGAGGACAGAAGGGAGGGTGGAGGATAGAAGGGAGGGAGAACTGGAGGAAGGAAGGGAGAGAGGGAAGCAGGATGACAGGGGGAGAAGGGAAGAAAGAATGTTCTGCTTCTCTGTTCTCCCACAGAACAATAACCAAATCCATTGTTGTAGAGAAAACAGAAGTAATTTAAGTCTACTTATATCAATTCAAAACAAAACAACCATTACATTGTCCCAGGTATAAAAACACACATGAAATACACACAAGCAAGTCTGTAAACATTCATAATAATATAATAGCAGCGATGGTCTCCAGAGAATGGAGGAGGGACAGACCCAAGGGGCTGTGGTCAAGGCGAGCTTAATTCTAAAGCTCAGCAGGTTAGCTGTGTGAAGATACGTCTTGCCGTGTAGTTAAACTGACCTAAGCTTGAAGAGCGGATGCTCCTTGGAAGCAGCAGTGTTCTTTTCCTCTCACCCGGAGCACGCGCAAGCTTCCAGAGCATTTCTCATCCTCGAGTTTTAAGTCCTCAGAGTTGAAAGAGTTCTACTTCACAAGGGGAAACAGAGATGCATCCCAGGACCTCACCTAGAGTCTCCAAACCCCTCCTGGGCAGGGGGACACTGAGAGAGTGGCAGGGAAGGGCAGCACGAGACATCTTTAATGCGGGAAAGGGAAGAGTGTCACACCCTCCCTGTCCTCGTTCCTTACTGATGAACTATACTCATTCATGGTGGCTCCACAGGCCTCTGTGTGAAATCCTTGCCTCACTCTGCTGGTCTGCACGCTTGGTCTCCTTCCTCCAGGAAGACATCCTTGACTGACTCCCAGCCCAATGCACCTCACCTTCCTCTGTTTCTTCTAGTGGAGCTAAAACTATCTCTGGAGGTGTCTGTTGTTCATATACTGTCTGCAAGCAGCACAAAAGCTAACTTTAAATGCACTTTGAGAACTGGGTATTGTAGTGTACACCCATGATTCCAATACTCCAGAGGCTGAGGCAGGAGGATCATGAGTTTGAAGTCAACTGGGGCTATATAACAAGTTCCAGACCACCTGGGTAACAGAGTAAAACTCTATCTTAGCACATTGAAGTAAGTGAATAAAGATAAAGGTAGAGACATAAATAGAATATTAAAATAATTAGGAACCAGGGCTGGAGAGATGGCTTAGCAGTTAAGGCACTTCCCTGCAATGCCAAAGGACCTCGGTTCAATTCCCCAGGACCCATATCAGTCAGATGCACAAGGTGGCGTATGTATCTGGAGTTCGTTTGCAGTGGCTAGAAAGCCCTGGCATGCCCATTCTCTCTCTCTCTCCCTCTTTTCCTCTCTCAAATAAATAAAAAAAAATTTTTTTAATTAAAAAATAGGAACCACACATATGTTAGGCTGTCCCACACAGACAGCGAGTGGCTCCTCCTCCATTCCCTGTTCTACAGCCGCAGCAGTGCAAACTCCCGTCCCCAACCCCAGATCTGTTTGTGAACCTCCTTGGGGCTTTATGACTGTCACTCGACAACCCTACTACCAATGGGGGTCCTGTGACCTCTAAGGAAGCAACAAATGAGGATGGGACAGAGGTGGTGTCTCAGCAGTGTGCAGAAGGGACCAGCCCACATCCTAAAAGAGAGAAAAACTGACCCTAAGCAGGATCCTTAGGGGTAGGGACCACAGGCCCCTGGGGACACCCAGAGTGAGGCCAGCAATACTCCCTCTCTAGCATCCCAGCAAAATGAGCAAGCCTGCCTAGCTGAGGTGCTCCAGCGAGGGGAGTTCTCCAAGGAGGACAGATGTGGCCTAGATTGGAAATTTTTCACATGAAAAAGTTTTAAGTAAGAAAATGTTATCCAGGCTGGAAGTATTGTTTGGTGGGTGAAGTGCTTGCGATGCTAACAAAAGGACCTGAGTTTTGATCCTGTTGAAGTTACCTTCTCAACTGGGACAAGACATCTTGCCAGATGCAGCTTATGGGATGAACGGGTTTAATTTGACTTACAGGTGTTTTTATTTATTTATTTATTTGCAAGCAGAGACAGAGAGAGAGAGAGAGAGAGAGAGGGAGAGAGAGAGGGAGAGAATGGGCACTCCAGGGCCTCTAGTCACTGCAAACGAACTCAGATGCATGTGCCCCTTGTGCATCTGGCTTATATGGGTCCTAGGGAATCGAACCTGGGTCCTTTGGCTTTGCAGGCAAACGCCTTAACCACTAAGTCATTTCACCAGCCCTGGCTTACAGGTTTTAGGGGAAGTTTCCTCATGGCAGGGAAAGTGTGGCAGGAACAGACAGCCAGGAGTCACATCTCTACAGCAGCAGAGTGGAAATAGAGAGAGGGTGAGCTTAATGTGGCAAGCTGGGCTGGGTTATAACACCTCAAGGATTGCCCTCAGCAACACAACCCTTGCAGCAAGACTCTACCTCACAAAGGCTCTCCCAGCTAGGGATTAAGTATGAGACTTAATCACAAACACATGAAGATATGGGGGACACTGTACACTCAAACCACCACAGATCCCCAGCATCCATAAAAAAGCCAGGTGTGGTGGCATATGCCTCTATTCCCAGCACTAAGGAGTAGAGATGGGTGGATCCCTGGGGCTTGCTAGCAAGCTTGTCTAGTCAAGTTGGTGAGCTCTGGGTTTAGTGACAGGACCTGTCTCAATAGATACAGTAGGGGCTGAAGGGATGGCTTAGCAGTTTAGGTGCTTGCCTGAAAAGCCAAAGGACCTCAGTTTGATTCCCAAGGACCCATAAGCCGGATGCACAAAGGGGTGCATGCATCTGGAGTTTGTTTGCAGTAGCCTGATACCCTGGTGTGCCTATTCTCTCTCTCTCTCTCTCTCTCTCTCTCTCTCTCTCTCTCTCTCTCTCTCACTCACTCTCTCTCTCCCTCTCTCTCTCCCTTTCTCTCTCCCCCTCTCTCTCCCTCTCAAATAAAAATAAACTAAAATAAGTAGATAAGGTAGAGTGATTGAGGAAGATACCCAACATCAACCTCTGACCACTACACACATTCACTCACATACATACAAACATGTGTACTCATATGGAAAGGATAATCTTCAATGTTCAAAAAGAGTTGCACATAAAGAGCCCGTGGTTCTGGGTAGCCGAAGCAGGACAGGTAAGAGCTGCTGCCCCTACCATTGGCCTGCTTCTGCCTTCCTGGACGTTTGGTACCCCACCAAGGGACCCAACACAGCCTCTACCCGCGGAAGAAGATGCTTGTATGGCTGTGATAGCTGAGTGCTGGCTCACTCCTCCAGCCCTGACCATCTCTTGGCCTAAGACTCCAATAGGACAAGGCCCCTGCTCTAGGTGAGGGTGCCCAGGAGGGAGGTCTCTGTGGCACAAATTTAACAAGACTCAGGAATAGGTTTATGCACATGAAAGAGATGCGCTGGCAGAAACACACTCCGTGGCTTTGAATGCCACAAGCACATGAAGCCCACTGGGCTCCAGAGTGGGAGCGGCAGTGCACCCCTGCAATTCCAGCTCCCAGGGGGCTGAGGCAAGAGGATCTGGAGTTTCCCGTCAAGCCGGGCTTCATCGTGAGACCCCGTCTCAAAAATAAAAACAAAATAACATTAGGACTCAGTGTGACAAAGCGAGTTGCTTTACTTTTCCCAATTACAATCATTTATTAATGTCTGCTAAGGTAAGAAGCATAGGCCAGGCTCACACTCATTAAGGAAGACTACATGAGAAATTGGCTGTCCATCATTGATGTCTGCAACAGGTGTAGTAAAAGAGATGGACCAAACAGGTGCAAATGCCTGACCTAGGTCCATGCTTTGTACAGAGGGCACAGAAAGGTCATTATCAAGAAGAGAGATAGTTGAGAACTGGGCTATCCAGGGTGACCACTAGCCACTTATAGCTAGTGAATACTTGAAATAAAACTAAAATCTAATGTGCTCCGGCCATGAGAGTTTCTTATGTCCTCTCACGGCCCAGAAGAGGTGGCACATCACGTACCCAACAGCTGCGTCAGTCAGCAGGAACATCAAGAGACCAGGCTTCCTATCCAAGTTCACGTAATCAGAAGTGGTGCAGACTAATGCTTCTGCCACTGTGCAGGTAGGGGAAGAAGGAGGCCAGAGTTCCGAATGGAATAGGGCCTTGCAAGAAACACTCATCAAAACCTGCTTATACTGGGTGGGACGAGGGCCCAGCTGTTTTTTTTTTTCCCCAAGGCATAGCAAGCCCTGTCCGTGGTGAGCAATCTCATGGCAGATGGTGGCTCTCTCTGAGCCCCAGTGTCCCTGTCTCTAGCATAAGGAGAGTTCAGGTGCTCCTGCTCAATGACCATGCTCTTCAGTTCCCCAAGTCCTTCTCTTCTGGACAAGCCTGGGTTTCCTGGACAGGGACCAGATCTGAGGACAGAGGTGTGGAGATAATAGAAACCTAAGGTTAGGGTCATGATAGAGCTCAGCTTTCTGGACTCAGGGGCATCCTGGTCCTCAAGGCCACTGTGTACAGTGGTACAGGTGGTTCACTGTACTATGCTGCCCCTAACAGCCTCAGTGGCAGAACAAATTCAGCCTCTGCTCCGCTCTCCCAGAGGAGTGCACAGCGTGGGCTTTGCATTTGCCCAGGGGAAGTGAACTGATTTTCACAAAGATGCCACACGAGCTATCAAGGGGCCCAATAGTCCCTTCCCACTGTGCAGACACTCCCCCAAATGGCTCCCCAGACAACTGGCTGGATCAGTGTCCACTTGTGAAATTGGAACATGCTGTGGTCTGAGGCCACAGAAATATAAGCATCGATCATGACCTTGGTGAAGTGAGCTCGTGTGTGGTGTCTGGAATGGAGGGACGGTCTGCTGTACTTAGAAGGCTAAAGACCAAACAGTGTGGCCATCTTCTGGCCTAGGGAGGAGCAACCCTGAGTCCCAAGGCCACTATGCCCCCAGCTCCCAATGTATACTTGGGGGAAAATAGTCTCTTTTTTCTCTTCATCTCTCCATTCACCCTCCCAGTGAGAGGCAAAGACTAGGCCAGGGCCTACAGGTATGGTAGAGACTCAGCCACCTTTGGTCTGCTGGTCTGTCCCAGCACCCTCTGACTCCACGGAAGCCTGGATCTCTGGCCACCAGTCAGGCTAGTCCTGGCTTTACATGGGTACTGGGAACTTGAACCCAGGCCGTGAGGCTGCTCGGGACTGAAGAAATTGTCAAAGAAATTCTCAGCCCCATACTCACCAAACTCAGTGACTCCTCCCCTGTGACAAGTCACATTGGGTTGTTGAGCAAACTGGGAGCTGGCCTAGCAGAGAGAATAGGCCTCAGAACTGTGAGAAAGATGACGGATGACCCGGCTGAGGACCAGCAGGTCCCTTAGACGAGGCTCGCCACCCTTTCCCATCCCAGCTTGGCATGGAAACTGGGAGTAAGACATCACTGTGAGGCCACTCCTTGAGTAAGTGCCATGGACTTGTCTGTGACCTTCAAGTCTCTGTCCATGAATCCGTGCCCTCCATCCACTTGAGGAGTCCCCTGTCTGCAGTTCCCGGGCTGTGCAGAGGTGACTGCACCCATCCAGGCTCCACGGTGAGGCCCAGGAGAGTCCTGGCTCGGCATTCAAGTCCAGTTCCATATGAGGAATGTCTGAGTTTTAATCAGCTGTCCTCTGAAGTGCTCAGATCTGCAAGGTGTTGGCTGACCCAGCCACTTCCCATAATTGGGATCAAGCACCCTCTTGGTCCTTGGAGAATGGATGCCAGGGTACAAAATAGAGCAGCCCTGGACAGCCTCTCAGCTTCTCAGGACAGGAGCCAGGGCCACCCTAACTTACAGTAGGGACTATGGCCTGCACCCACTTGTGGGTCTCATCTGCCTGCCTCACATGCTGGGGGGTGGTCAGAAGAAGCTAGGAGCCCACCTTATCACCCTGCACAGGGTGGTACTTCCTGTTTTTTAGCCCTCCCCTACAGGCCGGTCCACTCTTGAGCCAGACATATTGGAAATTACAGCCCAATTCTGCCTTTTCACTGGCTGAAAGCCATCCCCAAGATTCCCTGAGCCTTACTTGTCATATCTGTAAAATAGACATCATTTTTGGGCCACTAGGCACATGACAGAGAGACATGACAAAGATGAGCCACCTCCATTGTCTGTCTGATAAGGACATCTGGTGCAGGTTAACCCACACCTCATACCTGCTTCTCTGAAACTGGAGAGAATGTCACCCACTTGCTCACCATGTGCACCCCTGAAGTGTTCTGCACTGTTATTCAGTACGAGGTGATGCAGACGCTAGTACAAGTAGGAATCGTCTCACGAGTTGGCATCCTGGCACCATGCTGAGAGTTCGTGGAACACAGCTCCCTTCCTCTCCCACGTCCCCCACTGCCCGCTTCTTCTCCAGTACCACCTGCCTCCAATTGGCTGTGCAGACTGTGGACATGGACCATTCCTGGGACAGATGTACTCTGCCCAGATAGCTCCAAGATACCTTGATCCAAGGGTTGGCCTCTAGCACACTCTTGGGAGCCCTGTCGCTTTCCCACGGCCTGTGCTCCTCCTCTGATCCCCCTGCACCCTTGCTCATCTGTACCTGCTCCTGCCTGCCAGCACCCTTCTGTAAATTATGATGAAATACACATCAGATGACCATTATGAAAGGCAAAGCAGGAGTGTCAAATTTATTAACAACGCTATGTACCCAATATCCAGGATCCTTTTAAACCCTTTAAACAACTCTCCATTTCCTTGCCTCTGCCTTGATCCTGGTGATTACCATTCCTTTTTTATTTTTTGCCTCTAAGTTCACTGGTCTCTGGACCTCATGTGAGCAGAGTCATGCTGTGTTTGTGATGGGCTTGCATCATTCCACACCCTATCCTCATGATTCATCCACATTGTAATGGGTATTATAATTTCCTTCCTTTTTAAGGCTGAGTAGTATTCCATTGTGTGTCCACACCATATTTTGCTTGCCTGTCAATGTATTAATAGAAACTGAAGTTGTTTCTGCCTCTTGGGTCTTCTAATTCTGCTATTAACACGGCTGTGCAATGGTCCATTTGAGAGCCTGCTTTTAATTTTCATGTGTATACACTCCAAAGGGAATTGCTAGACCATATGGGAATACCATTTAATTTTTTTTGAAGAATGCTTGCCAGAATCTTAAATTGAAATAATCAGTATAAACATGCTACTCTCTGCCATCCACAAACAAGCACCATATTATCACGTGCCTCTCCCACACCCTGCATGTTTCCAACTAAAGGCATATTGGAAAACACAAAAGTGTGGAGACAATGACAAACTTCCGGGTGTTAGGGGAAGACAGAGGTGCGCCAGGTGAGCTCAGAGGACCTCTTAGGCAGTGAGTTCTTCCATGTAACACTGTTGTGGTGAACGTGTGTCCAACCCATGGAACAAACACACACACACACACACACCCGCCAAAAGTGTGGGTCAGTCATCCTTGGTACCAAGTGTGCTGCTCTGATGGGAGACGCTGGTCACCTGAGAAACTGCTGGGGAAAGTAGAAGAAATTAATCTTGCTATAGTTTTGTGTGAACCCCAAAATCCTCGAAAACTACAAACTATGTATGTGTATGCATACATACATACTACACACACCTACACAAACACACATAAGTCTGGCAGACAGTTATCAGCAGGCAGCCTTGTAGGCTAACACTCCTAGAGGAGCCGGTGTCAGCAACCAGGAGGAACAATTAGCTGTTAGTGACTGAGGGGTGTTTATGGGACAAGTGATAGCGTGCCACTTTAGACGGCACTCCTGGATGCTGTCTGTCTGTGACGCCTGTCACAGGAAGTGTCCTGTGGAATTCAAACACGACATGCTGAGTTCATAACCATCTCTCTGAGCTCTGAGGATCTTGGCAAGAAGTAACATTGGTAACAATGCAAGCAAAAGCCACAAGATTAACCTCATGGCCATGCAGGTGGCCTGGGTTCTGTGTGGAGGGGGGAAAGGGCTAATATCTGAGGCCATTGCATTTTCTGCTGGTGGGGGAAGGACCCTCTGGCCTGAAGGGGGTTCAGCAGCCACTTGATTTCCCCCTGTCAACTAAAATATCTCCAGTCATTGCAAATGTCCCCAGGACTGTAATACAGAATCAGGCCTGGTTGAAAGCCCGCTGGTGTCCCTAAGAGCGTCATCTGCCACATGCCTGGTGACCACTGCTGGGGTTTAGACAGAAATACCACCTGTGTGTGAACAAATGCTAACAGGGATGGGGAGATGGCTCTGGGGTTAACGGTGCTTGCTGACAAGATTGTGGGTCAGGAATGGTGGCAGGAAGAAGGCCTGAAGGAGAAATGTGTGGCCCTGATGAGGGAGGACAGAGATGACATCATCCCTTGCCCTGCCCTTGAAAATGGGCATGCAGAGCAGAGCCCATGCCCCAAGCCTGCAGAGGCATGTTCAGCCTTTCAGGCAAACCCCACTTTCCGCGCTCCTCACACAGGTCGCTGCTGCCAGGTGCTCATTAGGAAGTGTTATGAATTATTCTTCATTGCTATTAAAGTAAGTCTTAAGCACTTCGGATGCTCTGGGTGTGACCTGAGAGGCAGAAGACAGCTTTACAGAAGTATTCTAAAAAAAGGCTGTCCACCCAGGGACTGGGGCATCCCGGGCTAGAGTCCAGAGCCACGTGGACTGACCTCCTCCACGGCTGAACTGCCCAGCCCTGCGTCAGCCTGGAGTGTGGCTCTAAGAGAAAAGGCCCAAGCTGGTCTTCCTGGTGCCCATCATTGATCCCCTTCCCACAGACCCACAAGCCCTCTACATAGGTGCTAAGTGGAGGGAGTGAGGGCTCAGGGATACCCATCAGTGGCCAGTGTTTCCCAACATTAACAAATCCATACAGCTGTTCAGAGAGAGCTTGCCTCAGGCTGCTCCAGCTGCCCTGTGGGGAGGGCAGTCTATTGCCTGCCTTCCAGGGCTCCCTAAGCCGCTGAGTGCCCAGAGTCGATGCTCAGGGTGGGGCCACCACCCTGTCATGGTAGTAATGCCTCAGGCATTTGTCACAGGATGGACATGAGGCCTCTTAAGTGTTGCTGTCTGGGAACTGTAGAGTCTCCTTCACATTCACCTCAGGAGCCAAATGGATGGGTCAGAAAGCAGTTCCCTGTCAGTTGAGAGAGTTCTCTGGAGAGCTGGGAACTTTCCCTAGGGGCCCCAGAATGAAGAACAATGAGGATTTGGAGCTAGGGAGGCCAAAATTGAACTAGAAGGGACATTTGTTAAGTGGTGATGAGAAAAGAACCAGGGCAGTGGACTCCACAGTAACGTCTTGGATCTGGGTTCAAAACCAGATATCACCTCTATGTAGCTTGTAAAGGTCACTTTAACTCTTCAGTCTTCCCTCTGAGATGGGGCTGATGACAGACCCTTGAGTTACATCTGGAAAATTCTAGAACACTCTCTGGTACTCAGGAAACACAGCACAAATGGCTCTTTTTGCAATATAGCTTCTGGCATGGGGTCCAAAACTCCTTGTCTTGGTTTCCTACTGGATACAGTGGAAGCAGCAATGCCTTCTGAGAAGGGAAGATTAAATAAAAAAATTTACCTGGTGTGTGGCATGCTGGGGCTGGAACATAGCAGGGGCTCAATAATTAGTGGGAGTTCGTCTTGCATTATTGACAACCACATCCCAGCTCTCAGGCCCCTGCCTTTCTCGTCAGGTCATTTCTCTGTCTCTCCAGCAATGGAGGGGCTGAAGGAGATTTTCAGCTTATAATATTTCTTTCAGTAAAAAAGAGAACATGGGTCTTTCAGATAGGATCAGTGCATCCAATGAGCCCAGGTGATGCGTCTTCTTACCTCTCTTTGTGAAAAAAAAGTCATGGCTGCGGACCAGAAAATTGGAAAATGTTAGCAAATGGCTTCATGCTCCTTTGCTGGAGACACAAAAATTTGCAGGTGGGAGCACATTCCTTGGAAGGTAGTGAGTCACCATGAAACACCCAAGCCCATTTCTTTTTTGATTAAATATTTTTGTTTATTTATTTGCAAGCAGACAGAAATGGAGAGAAGAAAGACAAAGACAGAGAGAACAGGCATGCTAGGGGCTTCCAACTGCTTCAAACAAACTCCAGAAGTATGCGCCACTAGATCTGGCTTTATGTGTGTCCTGGGGAATCAAACCCAGGCAATTAGGCTTTGCAGGTGAGCACCTAAACAGCTAAGCCATCTCTCCAGCCTACCAAGCCCATTTCTGAGGTAAAGCTTACACACTTTAGCCAATACCAAGGCGTTTCCAGCCAGGATTTTTGGAGGCCTTTAATGTTGTAAGCACCACACCACATCTGAGTCCCTAATTTCTGGGTCACCCTAGTCTAGCACTTCATCCTACTGGGTTTCCATTTCTTTAAAGACGTACTGTGTTAGGAGCAAAAAAACAATCCCAGGGTCTGGCCCTTCTGCTGTCAGTTAGGGCACTGTGCAATGGCCCGGAATGCAAAGGACCTGGGTCCTTGCCCAGGCTATGTGACCTCAGACAAGCTGCCCCACCTGTCCAGAACTTGTATTCATGTCTGTAAAATAAGCGTTACACACTCGAATCTGTTGTTTGTGTTCCCAGCTATTTATATTCTGCCTGCTTCCAAAAAGGATTGGAGACAGCTTGTAATCAGATGCTGTGAAAATAGACATGGAAAATCAAAGAGCATGAGGGAAGGAGGAGGAAGAGGCAAATAGACCGGCCACATGGACTAACATAGTTTCTGTGGTTAATCTGACCCTTTTGGCCTAGGATCCCAGGAAGCTTAAAGCTAAATTTATTATTCCGGAGTTACTCAATCTGGACAATTACCTGTTTGAAGAAAATCGACTCTTACCAGTTGTTTAAGAGAGACATGCTTTTTCCCGGAATTAAATTCTGAAAATAGTCAACAGAGGTGCAAGCCTCCATGGAATGTTCTAGAAATATTAGTTTTTGCATGCATTCACTCAATAACTATTGAGCAAGATGCCAGGTGTTCAGAGTGGTGAGCCTACCGGATGAGCTGAACTAGAAAAGCCTTTGCCCACATGGAGTCCGAGCTAGTAGAACAAAAGACACGTGACGTGAAGAAACAACACAAGTCAGACAGTTCGGAAAGATGAGCATCAAATGCAACTCCAAACATGCCAGGAAGGTTGGGGGCAGGGTGATGCCACATTGGAGGCCATGAAGCACTTTTGAAAATAAATGTGAGAGGTGAGTGGCAAAGAAACAGAACTCTACCAACATCTGAGGAAAGACAGTATTTTAAACACAGGGAACAGCAAAGGCAACTATACTGGGCACCAAAAAAAATAAATAAATAAATAAAAGGAGGACGGCTGGGGACTTCCGGGGAAATAAAATAGGGATGTGAAAGAGTAAAACACAAAGTAGATAGTCAGATGAAAAGAGAATGAGTCAGTGAATGGAAGCCACCCTAGGCTCTGCTAGATTCTGATGGCACTGGCCTGGTGTGAAGCCCGGGCCACGGTGTATCTCCAGAGCTCCCCAGGTGGCTCTCCAGAGCAGGAGGTGCAGAGCTGGTGGGATATCAGAAAGGCTTTCCAGTAGGTGTGGTTCCCAGCAAGGTTCCGCTTTTTTTTTATTATTATTATTTATTTGCAAGCAGAGAGAGAGAGAGAAAGATTGGAGACAGAAAGAGAATGGGTGCACCAGGACCTCTAGCCACTGCAAATGTACTCCGGATGCATGCGCCCCGTTGTGCATCTGGCTTCCATGAGTACTGGAGAACCAAACCTGGGTCCTTTGGCTTTGCAAGCAAACACCTTAACCACTAAGCCATCTCTCCAGCCCAAGGCTCTAGTTCTTGAGAACAAACCCAGCAGGGCCAGTGGAACCAGGTTCCCCATGTCACCCAAATCAGTGAGTTGGCAGTAGGCAGGTTGGTCTCAGCATCCCCTAAAGAATATTCCACATGGACCTCAGTAGCCTACTGCTTGGCATTCCTTGGGGACCATGACCAACCGTGGTCCTTGGAGAATCTGTTCAGGGCAAGTCCAAAAGTTCCTTGGGACATCTTGCTCCCCTAGGTGTGACAGGCAGGGGTGGAGACTTCAAAGGAGGGAAAGAAAGCCAGTGTCGCAGAGTCTATCTAAGATCAGGTAACCAGGGCTGCTGCTGCTCCCCCAGTTCCAGACGTGCAAGGGGGTCTTGGAATCTTTAGAGAATGACTTGCTCAGAGGCTGGGGTGGCAATGAGGGAGAACAGATGACGGATGAGAGGCACAGGGTGGGGAAGTAGAATTATTCTTACTAGCAGAACTTTTTAAAGAATATTTCATTTATTTATTTACTTATTTTAAAGAGAGAATGGACACACCAGGGCCTCTAGCCACTGCAAACGATCTCCAGACACATGTGCCACCTTGTGTATCTGGCTTACATAGGGACTGGGGAATCAAACCTGGGTCTTTAGGCTTCGCAGGCAAGTGCCTTAACCACTAAGCCATCTCCCCAGCCTCACCAGCAGAACTTTCAACAGAGGGTAGATGACAGGGCTGTGGATAACATTTGGCTCTCTTGTTTGGGGTAGAATCAACTTCTTTGCCCACTTGAACTTGTTTCTGGCCATATCAGTAACTTTGGCCAGTGGAATGTGAGTGAAGGGGACATGTGGGTAGCCTCGCTATGGCTTCACATGATTTCCTCTCGACTTTATAGAATGGCACTTTCATGAGCGGGTCCTCAGAGGGGCTCAATCTCTGCACCCTGCAGAGCATGGATCGAAAGGAGCTGGCTCTGCTGGCCGAGGCCTCTGAACTTAGAGGGGAGGGTTTTTTGTAACCACAGCCCAATGGAGCTTGCACTGACGGTATGGACTCTCCTCACTGGCCCAGGCCAAAGTTGTACCTAGAGTTCTACTTTTCTTTGGCCCATTTGGTGCCGTCCAAGCCTCATTCACTGTAAAGGGACCCCCAACCTCCTCGAGCAGCTGATTTCTGGGACTTCTACGGTTCTGGAGTAGAGTAGACCAGCAGAGTGTGTGCGTGGGCCTCGGTCTGCAGGCCGGCCAGCCTGGGCTGCGGTGCCCCCACCCTGGCTGTGGCCCATTAGATGAAAGCATTATCACCTGTCAGACAAACTGCTAGAACTGTGATAAATTAATGATCAAATGGAACAGTCGGCGCAGCTACTGTACTGCCTCGGTGAGTTACAAGCCAGCCGGGTGCTTAAAAAATGCAGCCCACATTAAAAAAAAATCAGACGTTAAAGGAAAATGTCACCCAGCTTTTCAAAAAGGATCTGTTTTAAAATGACCACAGACGGCCTAGGTTTCAGGGTCTTTATTTGATTCCTGTTTCTTTGTATTTTGTTTTATTGCTCACAAGGAAGGGAGGGGGCAGGGTGGGAACGGGCAGAAGGATGGCTGGTTGGTGGTTTCTGGCTGTTTCCAGGGGCTGCGTCGATGTGGCTTGTCTCACATGAGATCAGCCCTGCTTCACGGACATGGGGAAGGGCTCCCAAGGACCTGGCAGGAATGAGCAGTAATTGGCATACAAATATACCAGTGGCAGCGCTGGGTTTGTGTGTTGTTCGTGGTGGTGTTAGATCTTTCTTATTTCATTCAAGCAGCGTGATCACTCTGTCATATGGAGAGCAATGTCCCCATTCGGCTGCTCAGAAGAGGGCTACACAAAAGTTACGGTGGTTGGCATTCTGGAGTGGCGCATAGACACACATCACGTAACCCCTACTGTAGCTGTGGTTGGCAACAAATACGGTGAAGCCATTTCCTGCACTCGAGATGAGAGGGAAAGAAGGATCCGAGAGTTTAAGCTACTTACCCCACAGCTACGTCACACAGCTAAGAGAGACCAGGGAGAGGCTGCACCGTGCTTCCTGCCTCCTGGGGCCTTAGTATCATATCCCTAAGGACCCACAATTTCTTAAAAGCACCTGGAAAAAAGGCCTCCTTTGACTTCAAAGTCTAGGTCCAAACCT
This sequence comes from Jaculus jaculus, assembly GCF_020740685.1. Classification (NCBI taxonomy): domain Eukaryota; kingdom Metazoa; phylum Chordata; class Mammalia; order Rodentia; family Dipodidae; genus Jaculus; species Jaculus jaculus. Next base: position 239,053,255 of record NC_059102.1, on the reverse strand, counting down.
GGACTTCTAATCACGTTGGATAGTTGTTACATAAATGTATAGGTTCCCTTCATGAAGGGATCGGCCCCTCCCGGCCCTTCCACCCTCAGCTTTATGAGCTTAATTTATTCTTTTTAATATAAAATCTCATTACCTGAGCATGATAGTTTCACTTCCACTTTATCTTTGATATAAGAACAGAGAGAAACCTAAATCAAACCTTTAAATCAAGGCTATAATCAGGCCATATCCCTACTCACTTTTCAAATTTCTAAACAAAATTAAGTAGCAACACCTCAAGGCGAGGCACACAGGGGGTGGGGGGAAGGGGAGCAAGGCAGGTGGGGGGCTCCCAGGGGCTGCCACAGGGGACATGATCACTCAGGGAAAGAGGAAGCCTTCCTACCACTGGGCTCCTGCTTCCCCCTCCCCACATTCCAGGTTTGGAGACAGAATTGAATGAAGTTCTCCCCAGACCTGTGTGCGCCTGGCATTGATCTCAAAAGGCCATTTGCCTCACCTTGATGTATTTTTTAAGACATTTCCTATCCAGTGTTAATTTTCATAAAAGGGAAATTGATGATCAGTTTAAAGAAACACAGTTAAGGGTTTTTATTCCCCAGGAGTCTACGGCAGAGCAAGTTGAGGTCTTGGAAGCTGAGGGTGGCAGGGTCCATGGGAGAAACCTGCCACTAGCCTCAGGCTCTGCGTCATGGGGAAGGGAAGGCATGGCACTGGAAGAGCTGTGGTTTGGGTTTCTGAGAGGGCTGGGGGAAAGCTAGAGCCCCCTTTCCAGAAACTGCTGCCACAGGCCAATGTGGGATCTCTGTAGGAGGCCACCTGGCCTGTGTGTTCACACCATGGGATGTGGGTCCAGCTCTCCAAACATTGGTCACTTGTCTGAGACTGCACTGAGTTCACTGCTGTGGTCAGAGGCGTGGAAGCGCGCTGCTAAGGAGGATGTGGAAGGACCAGGGGCTCCCCAGGTGGGTTCCAGCCATGCTGCTTGCCCGCCATGGAACTCAAGCAAGTCACACCAGCACTCCGGGCTTCCTACTATGGTGTACATAAAATGAAAACAAACTGGCAAAGTATCTGGCCTGTGACCTCTCCCAGGTAAGTGACAAGTATGTCACACCTGAGTGCAAAGATCTGGGTTCCTTCTTTTCTTTCTTTGGCACATTGCTTGTCTCAGGACCTGGCCAAATGGTCTCCTCTCTCAGGAAGCCTTCCTTGTTTACTGGCCAAACATTGGAAACAGCCATATCTAGGCTTCCTTCAGCTCACAGGCGACAAGAATGACAATGGCACCCACCGCAGAGGGAGGGGAGCCACTGGCTTAGGGAGCAGTCCACTAGGTGCCAAACCCTGGCTCTATATGAACTTTGCTGTGACCCTGGAAAAAGTCATGTAACCTCTACTTCTGATCTGTAAAATGGTGTTGTTTAATGTCTACTTTATAGTTGTTCAGATTAAATAAGTTACTTCAAGTCGCAAGCTGAGAGGAGCACCAAGATGTCTCAGGAATGGTCAGTGAATAATATCACCAATTCTATCATACCCCTCAGAGCACCCAGGACGCCTTTGGTGCGCATGTGGCTTCCAAGGGGCCTTGTTACTGAAGAATGCTGCACAACAAACAAAGGAACAAAGAAGTGCACAACTCAGAACACTTCTACACAGAAAATGCTCTGAGGGCTAGAGAAATGGCTTAGTGGTTAAATGCTTGCCTGTGAAGCTAAGGACCCCAGTTCAAGGCTCCATTCCCCAGGACCCATATTAGCCAGATACACAAGGGGATGCATGTGTCTGGAATTCATTCGCAGTGGCTGGAGGCCCTGGCCTGCTCATTCTCTCTGTTTCTCTCTCTCTGAAAAAAAAGAAGAAGAAGAAGAAGGAGGAGGAGGAGGAGGAGGAGGAGGAAGAGGTGGAGGAGGGAAGGAAGGAAGGAAGGAAGGAAGGAAGGAAGGAAGGAGGGAGGGAGGGAGGGAGGGAGGGAGGGAGGGAGGGAGGGAGGGAGGGAAGGAAGGAAGGAAGGAAGGAAGGGAAGAAAGAAGGAAGGAAGGAAGGAAAGAAAGAAAAATGCTCTGAAACCAGCTTTGGCATCCAACAAGACTCAAAGCAGCCTTCAGAAGACCCCTGTGCCAGGAAGCCACAGGCGCTAGAGCATAAGAAATGTAGATGGCTTGGGCAACATTACCCTGAGCTGTTGTGTAGCTGGGAAAGGCCATGGGGTTCTGTAACAATGCCTCAGGAGATAATCTGCCAGGAGCAGACCTCTTGGACCTTGGCTCTGTCACTGTGAGTATACTTTAACATGACCCATAAATCCCTTCCTCTCTCTAGGCCTCAGTTTCCATTTCTGCATCCAGGGGTGGCTGTGGGTTAAGTTGTCCAGCCCCCCAGGATGAATGTGGAGGCCTATGATACGCTGGGACTGTTCTGGGTATTTGAGACATAGCACAGCAGCAAACTGAATGGATCCCCATCCCTGCTCAGTGAATTCTCCGTGGAGCGGGAGGAGCGAGACAGGAACTGCAATCAGGATGAAGTACACTGGGTGGTGCAAGATGAGCCCACGGCTCCAGGGTGGTGACCCAGCTGCCAGAGGGATAGCAGCCACCTGCCACAGTTGTCCTCCCTCTCCCTCTGCGAGCAGGTCTCAAGCCACTTCAAAAGTTATTTCCCTGAACTGTCTTCCCCAGGGTGTACATGCCAGTGTCTCCCTAAGGGGTGAAGGTGCCGGGGAGATGTCCCCATCTGCGTCACTTTTGTCAGTTTGTCCAAATGAAGAGAGAATCTTTCCGACACAAGAAAGGAAGAGTAATGGAACAGAACCACTCTCAGCTCCTCAGACGGAGCTGGAGCACCCCGACAGCTTGCAGGGGAGATTTCTCATGACCATGAGCCCTCCCTACCCCCCAAAGGCTTTGGAAGAACTAGTTCCCACATTACCACACACCTGCCATTTCCCTGAAAATGAGCACTGTGTTATGGTCCCAGCTTTATGCCTAGAGAAAGAGTCTATCTCATGCTCACATGTGCAGAAAGAAGCAGGAAGAGGGTTCTCTCTGCAGACGGATCCTCCCCCTCCCATCACCGGGAATAGAGAGCAAAAGTAGGCCGAGCTGGGATGCAGGTCCCTTGGTCTCACCCAGGCCGGGGGACAGAGAATGAAGAGAGATCAAAAAAAGGCTGAGATTTTAAGAAGGAGCCCTGTTAGGGCTTCTATCTGAAATGTCCCCTGTAGATCCATGTTCTGCGGGTTGTTGCCTAGCTGGTGGTGCTATCTGGGAAGACCTGCTTTAGGAAGTGGGCCCAGCTGTGGAAAGTAGGTCACTTGGAGTGGGCTGTTGAGAGTTATACTCCAGCCCAGCCCTGATTTCCACCTTCCTCTCTGATTTCTGGTCCTCCATGGTGTGAGCAGACAAGGACACACACACACACACACACACACACACATGCCTACATGCTCTGCCCACATGCACACTGCTGTGCTCTAGGCTGCTCTGCCACATCTTTCCTACCATTATGGATGAAATCCCTATGAAACCATGAGCCAAGATAAATCCTTCCTCTCTTAAGCTGACTCTGTCAGATATTGTGGTTACAGTGAAGCAAAAGTGTCTGAGGAAGGTGAGCCTGAGCAAAGGTCTTTGAGGAGTAGGGTGAGGGGAATGCTCCAGACATTCATAGGCCGCAGAAGGCTCTCTGGGTGGCCCATGCTGGGTCAGGCTTTCTCTCTGACCTACTATTGCAGGAAATCTGAGACTTCCACAGAGGGCCTGGAGCTGATTGTGGGAAGGTACCAGGGGGCTCCAGGTAGTGTGGCTTGGTGTCCACTGTTTGAATATATTTTAAAATTTTATCAGTCAACGGGCCCTGGGCTAGAGTACAGAAAGTATAGACATGATTGCACAGTTAATAACGCCCTGAAGAAGGAACTTCTATGTGGGATACCTGTATGAATTCATGGTGGCACATGCCTGAAATCTTGTCACTCAAGTAGGAAGACAGCTAGCTGTAGGCCATCCTGGGCAATGGAGTGAGATCCTATGTAGAAAAAGAAAAAGGGAAGAGGAAGGGGAAAGAAGGGGCAAGGAAAAGAGGGCCGGCAAGGAAGAGAGAAGATTCTATTCTGAGTCTGAGGTTCCAGCCTGATGCAGAGGGCAAGAAAGGCAATTTCTCTACATCAGAAACTGGGTCCTGGTTACCCCAGGGCTGCCACTTGGTGCTGCCATTCTCCAAACTGCTTTGGTAGAAACATAGGATGTTTTATTTAAAAAAGTATCTGTTCTTTGTCAACATTTCCAAATAAGTAAATTTCACACACAAATCTGAACTTCCAGCTTTCTGAGAAAACCAGAAGATAGGACAGGAGGCCAGAGCACACTTTATCTAGTGCATGGATGGGCTGTGATGCATGCCCTGAACCCCCCCCCCCAAAGCCCTGTATAGCAGTAGTTTACAGTCCTGAGAAAAAGAGAAGAGAATTTGAAGCCAGCAGGTCTGGGTGAGTGACTTGGATCTGCCCATCTCAAGCTCATAGGACCTCCTGGAATCGTACCTTAGATGCAGGTCATTGTTACTGTTTGTTCAGGGTGTTTGTGAGGAGCAGATCAGGCTATGCAAATCGCTGAGAGGTAGTCACCCAGGAAGAGTACAGGCATCAGAGCTGATAGCTTTCAAATCCTGGGTTCAAAACTGTCCAGTTGAAGCTAAACTTGGTAGCACCAACCTGTAACCCTATATTCTCAGGAGGCTGACACAGGAAGATCAAATGTTCAAGGCCTGCTTGGGTTATACAGTGAATTAAATACTAGCCTGGGGCAATTTGCCTGTCTCAAAATTTAAAAATACAAAGGAGAAGAAAATATATAAAGAGGATTAGGTATAGAGTTCCGTGGCTTCTCATGAGGCTCTAGGTTCAATCCCTAATACCAAACAACAACAACAATGCTTTCCAATTAGATGACTCTTATTCCCTTAAACTCCCGAGCCTCATTTTTCTCATCTAGAAAAGGGGTCTGACCCAAGACCCTCCCAAATGGGCTGTTGAGAGGGCTCTGTGGCTAACACACATGAGGTCCTAAGCTGGGGTGCATTGTATGTAAGGTTCAACAAATGGGCCTTTTTGATGGCGACTCTGACTAGTCCTAAGATATGGCCCTCCCCTCTTGTGCAGCTGAGATGTACACCACTGAACCTGGCATGTTTGTAGAATGTCATGACACAATTTCTTTCATTTTACCCAGAATATGTCCCAAGGGAAGACAAATGTTAAACAGGGAAATTATAATTTAAAATACTTTGGGGGCTGGGGAGATGACTTGGCAGTTAAAGGTGCTGGCTTGTAACTCTAGTCCGATCTTCCCAGCACTCATGTGAAGCCAGACGCAAAGTGGCATCTATAATCCCAACAAGCCTGTGGTAATGGGAGGCGGGGCCAGGAGAATCCAGAATCTTGCAAGCCAGCTAGTCTGGCTCACCCAGTGGCAAAACCAGAGAGGTCCTGTTTCAAAGAAGATGGAAGGAGAGGATGAACCTCTTGAGGTTGTCCTCTGACCCCCACATAACTGCTATGACACACACACACAAACACACACACACACACACATGCACACACACACAAATGATTTTGGCATCAATAAAATAAAAGCCCTTCTGAACCATCCATGTGACACGTTGATCAGCCCAGTCAAAAGAAATTCTCACACTGAGTGGGACCCTTTGGGTGTACTTTATATAATTCGCTCAAAAGCCTCACAACCAGAAAGCCCCTGGTGTGGCTGCTATCCACGCATCCTCTCGCGTCTTCTCAACTCCTTTTGCTAGACCAGATTAGGTGGGTGGACTATGGTATTGGAACTTCTGAAAAGTGTATTCCTTCATCTTGGGAATCTTCAGCAAGTGCTGGGACAGCAAACCACAGTCACATATGCTATGCTCCGAATCATTTTGTCTTGAAGCAGTGACGTAAAGATGCATTGTGGCCCAATCAAATGATAGGCCTTAGTGGTTAAAGGCACTTGCTTGATGGCCAGAGTTCAGTTCCCCTGTACCCACATAAAGCCAGATGCACAAAGTGGCACGTGTATCTGGAGTTCCTTTGCAGGATGGCAAGTAGCCCTGATGAGCCCATTCTCTGTGTGTCTCTCCTTGCAAATTAATAATAAATAAAATTAATTTAGAAAAAAAAACAAATGCTTTCTTTATTCCTTGATGAAACTTCTGTGCCCCAATGTATTCTGCCCCTCCCTCCTCTGGTCCTCAGTGGGTGGGTGCCTTTGAAGTCTCGCCAGAGGCCACCAAGTCTCCGTTAGTTCAGCATTCACTGCAGAACCTACCAGCCCAACAGCAGGAACCATTACCTTTTTTGCCCTGGGAGAGAAAAGCAAAGATCTGAAACAACTCTTGAGCTCCAACCTGGGAATCTTTAAAATACCAAATTTACAGGAAACCAGGGTCTGTGTATCCGTTCCATTTGTCTCATTTGTGGCAGCAACAGGAAGCTTTCTGAGCGCTTTGGGCAGAGAGGCTGTGAAACAGGGAGGCTTGCAGCTGGCAGGAGGCAGGAGAGCTGACGGTGGAGAGTCAGTTCCCACCAAAACCAGAGTCAGCAGTTCACAAACTCCAAGTGCATGCCCTGGGAATGTTGTTAAAGTCAAAGGCAGATTCTATATCAGTCAGCCTGAGCCAGGACCCAAGTGTCTGTATTTCCAGCAAGCTCCAAGATGACGCTGGGGTTATGGCTGTGGGGACTGGGCTGTTGGGCTTTCCTTGAGCCTGTGGTGTGCACTTTTTACATGACAAAACCTGTGTTTGGAGATGTTCTGATGGAGGTGATGGAGAAGCTACCATCCAGGGCAGTATCACGTTGCTCTCAGAATCAGGTCTCACCTTCTTCCCAAGACTCGGGCAGCCTTCAGCGCTCATCCCTAGCCCCATCACTGGCTTTCTATCCCCAGGTCCAGGCTGCATGGCCCTGACGTCCTCTGAACTGCTTGTCGTGCCCAACCACCTCTGCACTCCTCCATTTGTCTCCCATCTGCCCCTCTGCATAAACCCTCAATGCTCAGCTCTTTCATGTCGTCATTTTTTGCCCTCCTCCATCATCCATAATAACATGTCAATGGGTTCAGTATTATGCAGGTCTAGTGCAGGTAATAAAAGCTGTTGTGAGGTCATGAATGCAATGGCCACTGTGTATGTTAGAAGACAACAATCCAAAGCACTCTTCTCCATCCTTTGGCTCTTACGTCCTTTCTGCCAGCTTTTACCAGTGGTTTCTTTTTTGTTGAATTTTTATTTTTATTTATTTGTGAGCTACTGACACAGGGAGAAGACACACACACAGAGACAGCGAGAGAGAGAGGAAGAGAGAGAGAGAGAGAGAGAATGGGCACACCAGGGCCTCCAGCCACTGCAAACAAACTCCAGACACATGCACCACCTTATGCATCTGGTTTATGTGGGTCTTGGGGAATTGAGCCTCAAACTGGGGTCCTTAGGCTTCACAAGCAAGTGCTTAACCACTAAGACATCTCTCCAGCCCTCACCAGTGGTTTCTATGCCTTAGTGGGTAGGATAGAGATGTCTCACCTAGTGCTCAACTTTCAAATGTCACTTCTCAGCACATTGATGAGTTTTGAATCTCCCCAGTTGTCACCACCATCTGAACATAGAAGCGTCTCTAACCAAAAGTGAGAGTAGCACTTACATATCTGGTGGGCATAATATAAACTTGTAGCTAAGCAACAGCAGAAGCTTCCCTGCTAGGGTTTATGGCCTTCCCACCATAGGCTTTTGACTAGGTTTTCAGTACCAGGCATGAATTCCCTCCTATGGAGCAGACCTCAAATCCAATCAGAGAGCAGTTGGTTACCCCCATAACAGACATGCCACTATTGCACTATGGGCACATCTTGCCTGGCTGGCCAGTTGTGTGGCTTTTAGCATCCACTGCTTGTTAAGACTGTTGATGTTTCTCCCCCAGCAGGATACATAGCACTTTCCATAGCACTATGACAGCTAGCCAGCAGGGAGAAGGTGCCCAATGCTTGCCTCTTTGTGTGTGAAACTCTTCCTCCATGGAGTCTTCCCTGTGATGGTTAACTTGAAGTGTGAATGTGACTGGGCCATAAGGACACCCACACATCTGCCTAAACACTTCCCTGGATTGAGCTTGATGTTTGAAGCCGCAGAATGAGTCAAACAGATTGCCCTCTGTGATGTGGGGCTGGGCCTCATCCAATCAGTGGAAAGCCTGAATAGAACAAAATGGCTGACTTTCCTGCTTGAGCACTTTCACACCGGGCTTTGCCCCTGCCTTTGAACCGAACTTAAACTTTAGTTCTACTGGGTTTTGTGGAGAGCTGCGATGTGCCGCGCCCTAAAGATGGCATCGGCTTCCGCCTTCAGCTAGAGCGATAGCGAGCGCTCTCTGAGATAAGCAAGGCCTTATTTGGCTGAGGCTGCTGAACTAATTCTGCTTCCTTAATCGTGGACCTGTCTGCATGGGCCACGTGGCTCACTAGGGTTGGCTAGCGCAGGACTACTTAGCTTGTGGGTCGGCTCTCCCCGGGGTCAGAAGATTGTTCAAGGTTCCTGAATAAACTCCTTAAAGAAGAGCTCTCGGGTCACGTCATTCTTGCTGGTCGAGGTGGTTGCGACAGGTTTTAGGTTTTAGGACTCAGATCAGAACCATACCTCTGACTCTCTGGGATCTCCAGCTTGGCATCTGCAAATCTTGAATCTAGTCAATTCCTAACAATAAATCTCCTATATCTATTCATACACCTTATTGCTTCTATTTCTCTGGACACCAGGCTAATACACTGACCCACCAAGAAATTTCTCTCTTATTTCTGTTTTTGGATTTGCATCTTTCACTAAGAATTTCATCTTATACCAATCAAAATACCTGATATTTACTCTGATGACACACTGTCCTGTAAGGCAGTTACTAGACCACATATGGCTGTTGAGAACTTAAAACCAGACCAGAAGAAATCACCACATATTATAAATATAAAATACTCATCAGAATGGAAGACTTGGTAGGAAAATAGAATGTAAAACAAAATCTCATTAGTAAATTATTGTATTGATTTCCTATTAACATCATAATTATCCTGATATGTGGAGTTAAAGCATATAGTTGACAACAATTACTTTTATCTGTTTCTTGTTTCCTTTCTGATACAACTACTGAAAATTATTCACTTATGCATGTGACTTACATTTCTTTTTCTGTTTGACAGAGTGGTTCTAGAGTGAGGTACCTGGCAGTCTTTCAAACTCCAGAGTCTATTTCCTCAAGGTAGCATCATAATAAAAGCTATAACCAGTTTACCAAACCCAGCCTGCCACCCACTTTGTGAATAAAGTTTTATTGTAACACAGCCATGCCTACACAGTCCATAGCTGCCTTCATGCTACAGGAGCAGAGGCAGGTGTTTGCAATGAACCTGTGTAGCTTGCAGAGCTTAGAATATTTGCCATCTGGCCCATTGCAAAAAGTTGCCAAACCTTGGTCTTAGGGGTAAAGGGAGGCATGGAGCTGTAGACTTCTGAGCCTCACCTGTCTCTTTGCAATGATTATATCATGGAGTTGTCCTAAGGATTAAGTGACATTATGCATCTAAAGTGTCCAGCACATGAGTGAGAAGACAGAACTGTTCAGGTGGGCACAAGTTTGTTTGGTTTTGCTCCACTGGCCCTCATAGGATCATCTCCCTATAAGGTACTATCTGTCTCCTCCTGATATTGTGAGCTCCACGAGGGCAGAAAAGTCTATGTTCTCCTGCCCACTTTTTGATATTTACTCTGATGACACACTGTCCTGTAAGGCAGTTACTAGACCACATATGGCTGTTGAGCTGTGCGGGGAGCACTGTCTGGCTCCTTCTCCTCGTGGGTCCTCCCTTGTGCTTTGCCAACAGCTGAAGCAGGCAGGACCTGCTCCAAGGAACTGGGTGAAAATGTGGGTATCGGGACCCAGGACTCTGAAGAAGCCAGGAATCAGCCGGGCTGCAGTGTGCAGCGGTTTCTACTCCCAGCGCTCGCCAGAGCCTGAGTCAGCGAGAGGCCCAGAGCCTGTATCCAGATGTGACGGAAACATATTTTTAGACCCTATTGATCTCTCTCTCTTCCCCAGAAACCATCATTACTCTGGTGTAAAAAGGCAGCTGCCTATGGCGGGAGCCTCATGGTCCTTCTGGCCCATGGGTGCCCAGCAAATTGCTTTAAGCCACCAGGCAGGGAGACCAAAATAGATTCCCGAAACAGCAGCTCCATAACCGGCCCTGCGAGGCCCTCAGCAAAGAGCTAACTTTGACTTTTGCTAACATTATCCCCAGCTTTTCTCAGCCTCTTTGAAACCAAGATGAAGTCAGTCTCTAATTGGTCTGTCTGTAGTTCTCAGCTCTGCCTGGCAGAGCCAGGCAGTGGTGAAAAGCCTTTGCCAGGGTCAGGCCCAAGGGGACACAAAACCCCAGGGAGACTTGGCAGGGCTCTAAACTGACAAGCAAACTTGGGGGTGATATTAAGGAGTATTCTATCCTGATCCAACTTACAGGCCTCCAGATAAATTGCTATTCATCCACCTAATGCTGCAGAGATAAATCCCTGCTTTCAACCCAGCGCAGTGGTGTGGTGGTGCCTGCAATCCCAGAGCTCAAGGGGCTGGGTCAGGATAATCTCAAATTCAAGGAAAACCTGGGCTACATACCATGATCCTGCCACAAAAAATCAAATGAAACAAAATAAAATCAATCCCTGCTCTCTCAAGTGGACAGAGAGTTAGGGTCATCTCCTGCTCCCCAGGTACAAGAGCTATTCGTTGGAGGACAACCAAAGAGATGCATCACATCCCAACACAGAGTCATGACTGTGTGATTAGACAGGGCGAGTCCAGCCTGCGTGAAGTTGCTTCATGTTTGACAGCTGACTTCCCGGCGCGAGGGCAGGCAGCTTTCATTTATGGAGGTGCAGGTTCCCGTGGTATAAACACATTACCATTATGACTGCTCTGAAGGCACCGCAGGGGCGTAACACAGGAGAGACAAGGTCAGTCCATCCACACTCACTGGCTGTGATATGCAAGCTCCCGTGCACCTCCAGCTTCATCTCTCTACCACATCCATTCTGTGACCTTGAGCTTCTCTGGTCATCAAGTCAGGTCAGGTGTAAAACAGGGGAAACAATAATACTTCTTTAAATGATGGCATGATTCAGTGTGTGGGAGACACTAAGAACTATGCCTAGCACAGAGCTAGAGCACGCTCAGTGTACTGACTGCATAGTTAGTATCAGTATGACTGCTGTCGCTATGAAGTTCAGAACCGAGTGGTAGATCAGCCCCCCTTTATATGCAGTATAGACACATGACTTACAAGGCTACTAACCTGTGAACGGCCAGGCAAGCAATGACTAGCCACAGGTGCAGGTCTGCAAAGCTTTTGGAAGGGAGTGGGTTGCACGCAGATTTGGACCTGGATGCCTGGGTGGGCAAGAGGAGAGGGGTTCGAAGCAGAAGTAACAGGGGCACAAGGTCTATAAGTGGGAATCACAGACTGATGGTTTGGATGCAAGTCCAGGCTGGATTTCTTAGATGTAATTGGTCCAGGGGCATTTGGGGAATAAAAAAAAAAAAAAAAACGAGAGAGGAGAGGAGAGAGAAGTGGAAAGGGGCAAGCTGAAAGCTGGGAACCAGGGTGCAGAGGGAGGGGCCCAGCAGGGGTCAAAGCTGGTGAGTGGCAGCTATGGGGACAATAGCTCAGGACAAAGCAGACCTGCATGCTGTGGCTAGGGATTATGATTTTGGGGTTCCGCCTGAGATGGTTTCTGGGCTGCCAACATTCAGGCCCGGACCAACCAGAGGAAGTCAAGAGAGGGACCCCCTAGAATTTCCAGGGTTCCTCTGGCCAGTGGTCCCCAGGCAGAATCCATCACGAAGACCTGGCTTCTGTGCAGGTACTCTACTCCAGGGGCGGAGGGGGCGAGGGGGGAAAGGAGAGGGGAGCTTCCAGAGCCAGCCGAGCCATCTTCTCCACCCAGCCGCCAGGGCGCAGCCCCATGGCCCTGACTCTGGTAATTGTGAACGTTAATGACTGAGTGAGCACAAAGGCCTGGCTTGTTTTCTCATAGGGGTGGGGGCCCTGGGAGCTTTGTTTGGGCCAGGAATTGTCATGGGGCCTCTGTTTAGCCAGTGCTGTCTCCTCTTTGTTAACATTCCTTGCTAACCGTGGCTCCTCTGGGGCTGGAGGAGAGGCGGCGGCATCCAGGCCTTCCAGCCGCTATCCTCCACCCTCTTTGCAGACCCCTGGGAACTTTGGCCTTGTCTACCCCCACCATCACCCCCCACCCCCCGCACCAACATCCACCCAGACCTGCAGGGACAGGAACAAGGTAGGCTTTGCCAGGCCCAGAAATAACCCTGTTCACCTGGCAGGTGCAAGACTCCATCTCGGGCAATGGTCTTAACTACCAGGCCTTTCCCCGTTACCCCACCGTGCTGAAAACAGTCATTAGGTGTCACTTTCCATGGCGGCCTTCCCTCTGTTAGGGAGCAGTGCGGATAATTACACACCTGAGCCCCACCCTACCTTGCACAGTGCCCGGGACAGATGCTACCTATGTCCTTTCTGCACTTGGAGCACATTCCCACCCAGCACTTACACAGCCGACAAATGAATGTTTTCGCCTGTCCTCGGTTCACATAAATAGCCACAAATTCCTATAATTAACTACAGTAAGCTAGGCTGGGATTAAAACAAAGACCGGCTTGTTTACTGGGATGTCCTGAAACAAGCAATTTTCAACATTACAGTGTCAACTGCTGTCTTTGTCTTTGTTAAGCAAAGCAGCAGGAGAGTGGGGGGGGGGGGGGTAGCTGCAGACGTGAATGGCAAGGGGCCTCCACGGGAGAGCTAGGGATGGCTGTGGTGACTGCTTCTAATGCTCAACCAAAATCCCTTTGTCCTCAGACCTAAGACCCAGTCAGCAGCAAGCAAGGGCCGCAGGGGCCAAACATTGCCAAGAGGTTTGAAAGCTCATGAAGAACATCCTTCCTCAGTCTGATCTGTGTTTCCCTTTGCACTTACATAGCAAAATGCCTGAAATTCCCACCATGCCGCATTGAACGGTGACTGTGGAGTCTGGAGAGAACCAGGCTCAGGTCCCTTCTCCCTACACAGGGAAACAGAGCCTCCCCCCACCCCCACTGACCTGCTCTGAGCTGATGATCAAGTTGGACTCGAACCTAGGTGTTCCAATGACTACAGGAGTCAGGACACCAGGGCCCCCAGGCCAGCTTTAAATGTCACCTGGATTTTCATAGCCAGCGAGCTGGGAACTGTGTTTATATTTCTGAATAGTTTTTTTTTTTTTTTAAAAAAATACAAAGTAAAAGAAGAATATTTCCCAGCATCTGAAAATTACATGAAATTTTAAGCATTCATGAAAAGTATTTTTTTTCATTAGAACATAGTCTCTCATAACGAATTGTCTATGACTGTTTTGTGGCACAACGGCCAAACTGAGCATAAAAAGCAAACCTTAGAATGAAGTCCTTACTATCTGGGGCAGGAGGTATATAACTCGATGGTAGAGTGCTTACCTAGCATGAAAAAAACCCTGGATTGAATCTCCAGCACCAAAAATATATGCATACATTGTATGTAAATATTTACTGTCTGACCCTTACATGCTTGCTGATTCCTGCTCTGCTTCCCAATATGCAATACATTACTGCCTTGTCTTAAAATTAAAAAAAAAAAAAGAAAGAAAGAAAAAACTTTTAAAGGGTTTTTTTCCCCTTAAAATTTATTTTTATTTGATAGGACTCCTTTGCTGACCCTCAAGCAGACACTGCCCCAGGGAGTCTGGCCTGTGAGGAAGGGGAGCAAGCATCCCAAGATCCCCCCAACCCGCCCAAGGATCTCTTCCTCCACAGCGGAGCTGAGTGATGGTCACATGGTCTGCTGGGAGAACCTGGAGTAAGGAATTGAAACACCTTCCTGATGAGGTGGTCGTAATCCATAATTTGCTCCTTTGTTAAATGTATTCTGAACTTGTGCTCAGAGTTAACATCCAGTGAGGTGTTAGGGATAATGAGGAGAACAGAAAGGCCCAGCTCCCTCCCACTGTCCTCTCAGCTGACATCCAGTAATGAGAGGGAGTCAGGTAGCTTTGTTAGGTTGTTTAGGGTGACTGGGCTCCGGAACATAAGAAGCAAGAATGTCTTTGGGCCTATCCTTGCAGTCTCTACCTTGCTAGAGATCCAAGGATGATCTGACTCCTTATCTCTTGCCTAAAGGACATCTCCTTTTCCACAAACAACCTGGGCGCCTCCTGGGAGGGTGGGCTCTCCTGAACCAGCCTCAAGCCCAGTCTAGTCAGCTGGCTCACCTGAGCCAGAAGGTGAAACCCACCACCATAAGGTCATAAATACATGTTGCCAGGGGAAGACAATCAATCTTTCTCTCCCTGTCCCCTCCTTCTTTCCCAGCTGCCTGACCACTCATGAACCTCCAGCTTCTGGTAAGTTTCTCCTCATCTTGGTCCAGCTGGGCTGAGGTAAGGGGAGAACCCCTAAAACCCTCATTTCCTACACGGGCTCTTTACCCTCTCCTAGCCTCCACATGGCAGGAGCTCTTTGTATTTTCTTTCCTAGTGGACTCCCTACAAGGGAATCGAAAAGCACAGAAGTGTATTCCTGCCAGCAAGACCCGTGAGCTAAGACTCAGGGAAGTTGGTGGTAATTCAGAGCCCTGGAATCTAGCCCTTTCTACCACTAGAGACACGCACCAAGCCAGAGTGAGCTGCTGAAACCATGTGCCAAAATGAAGTGTCACACAGTCTCTGCAACCTGTGCTCCTGACTGAAACATCCTGTGTCCAACCCCTTATACGAATTGTGTCTTTGAAGACCTCCTGGCATTGCCATGAAAGCTGCTTGGCAAGAAGAATGCCAGTACTCCTAGGAAGAGTACAAAGTGTGTAACAACAACCCATTGATGGCACAGGCTCCAGCCAGCATGCCCCTGAACAAGGCTGTGGACATACAATGCCATTGGTACTCCTGCACCAGATCTGGGAAGAGCCAGGAGGCTTGCTGTGTTGAGAAGCTAGGGATCTGGGATACTCTACCCAAAGTCACTTATCATCGCTGTGCCTTTGTTTCTACCTCTTAAAAATGGGAGTGCCAGGCTAGAGAGATAGCTTAGCAGTTAAGGCGCTTTCCAGAGAAGCCAGAGGACTCAGGTTCGATTCCCCAGTGCCCACATAAAAGCCAAATGCACAAGGTGGCACATCTGTCTGGAGTTCATTTGCAGTGAGTGACTAGGGGCCCTGATGCACCCATTTTTTTCCTCTTTCTCTCTCCCTGTTTTTCTCTCTCTTGAGTAAATAAATAAAATATTTTTTTTTAATGGGAACATCATGAATCGATCATACTACAGTCCTTCAGCATCACCATGAGAAGACAATGAGATAACAGTAGGAAAGTTCATGAGCCCATATGGAAAAAAGACACGGGGACTGTAAAGATGGAGCACTGGGTGTCCAGCCCAGCTGTCATCTGCTGTCTCCTTATGAGTCAGGAGAGTAGGGACTTGGGGAGGGTCACATCCAGATTAACGCATGAAAGAAGATTGTGGCAGCTGGAAGGCTGGACACCTTCCCACTCCTGGCTACATGTAACAGTAGTGCATTATGGGAAAATGTCCATAATATACAAATGCAAGAGGGGTGGGTGCTATGCAAAGGATCTATAAAGGGCCATGAGGCTTGAGACCCAGGGAATTTTTAGCTCACTAGCCGATTCCTATTCTTGGGAGTGCTTTTCTCTTTCTTAATACACTGTCTTAAAACTATACTTTCAAGAATTGTGTCTATAGTTCGTTGTAATAAACTGTCTCTACTTCTGTTCCCTCACCATGTGTCTCTGCTCCAATTCCATGTTATGGGACACGAGAACCAGGAAATTTCAACAGGCAGCCAGAGCCCTCCACACTCAGCCCCTTCGCTGATTTCACCTAGGCTATAGTGGAGACATTACACACTGTCCTGGAGCAGGCTTCAAGGTCCAACTTCCTGTCTTGCTCTGTATAGTAAGGGACTTGGGTTAAGTGGCTTGTTTTCTCAGGGTCTGTCTCAGCTTCAGGCCCTGTGTAGCAGAAATGATAATGGGTCTCAGGCTTAGGGTTGTTACCAGACTGGCCTGTCATTGTGTACACACAGCAGTTAGAAAGGACTTCATTCCCGTAGTAAGCAGGGGCCATTTCGGCTGCCCTGGGCTGGCCTTGGAGAGGGGAGGGCAGGCTCTGCAATCAGACTTGCTCTTCCTGGCTTGAGGAGTCTACATTGGTGAAGGTCTCCCTTCCTGCTTCTCTCTTCTCCCTCTCCCTGTGGCTTCTCCACAGAAGGTAAGGAGGAGCCAGCTCTTCAGCCCTGTGGGCCATAGCAGCCTTCCTCTTCATCAGCTAACTGAGCTTGAGTCATTAGTCTGAGACATGATGCGGATCGAGGAGACCATCTTCCTGCTTGGGTGGAGAGACAACAAATACAATGCAGACGAGTGAGGGCTGATGACTGGGGGCTATTTCAGCAAAAGTGGCCAGACACAACAGACAGCCTCTGTGGAGGTGACTCCCAGCACTGGCCTCCTCTCCCACCCTGAAGATCTCAGTCAGCACACCCCCACTGTGAGTCACTGTACTACCTGCTTCTAAGAGACAGTCCTGTCCTATCACTGGGAGTCCAGACACAAAGGTTTCCCCAGCCAGCTCAGCTCAGCTCAGCTCAGCTCATCCCAGGCATCTGGCTCCACTACTGCTACCATCAGCCCCCAGGAGAGCTTTTTTGTTGTTGTTGTTCAGGCTAAAGGTGCAATTAAGAGCCTCCTCCGCTTGAGTTGTGCCCAACCCTAGGGCATCTGCTCATGCCTGACTGATGGACAGGAGGGAGGGGACACTCCCAGTCCCCTCTGTCAACTTCCAAGGCTATTTTGGTGGCTGTTATTTGGGCAAGGAGTGGGCTAGTGGCTTGCGGGAGGAACGAAGGAGGAACAGTGCTAAAAATACTGAGGCCAGACTGAGGTAAGAGCCTTGGCCCTCTCAGGGGCCTAGCCTCCCTCTGCCAGTGAGGACAACCTGATAGTCTGTCTCTCCTGGGATTCAAACCACTCAGGAATCCTTGTAAATCTGGCTAAGGTGCCTCTCCGCCATCACCAGTCAGGAGGTCCCAAGGACTAAGTGACTGCACAGGTCACATAGTTGGCCTGAGAAGGTGATCGTCATGGAGTGTAGGTTGGTCCCCAGGGGGAGATGATGCTCTTTTTTTAGGGTATGGCTTGGAGATACCAATTGACATGGTGATCTCCACCCCTCACCTTTTTCCATATCAAAGGTCTCCCAACCCAAGTCCACCTCCTACAGCAAACACTCCAACTGACTGGGCTATCTCTGCTGTGTGTTCTAAGTGGGAGTCCTTGGAAGGGACTGGCCCTTGGGACAAGGACTAAAGGACTCTCATGAGTCTTGGTGAAGCTGTGCCTTAACCTTGGGTGGCTTCCAGTGTCTTACCCAACATCTTGAGCCTAGGGTCTTAGGCTCTGATCTGCAATGAGCATCTCAGGGTGACTTTCCCTGGCCCCTTCCAGATGGGAGCACTACCTGAATGACACTTGAACTTATTTACTTGGAAGTCAGGGTCTACGGCACAGGGGAACCCACCTTACCCAGGTGATGGCATATGCCAGAGCAAGCATTCTAGGGGACCCTCGATGTTAGGATGTAGGCATTCATTCATATATTCCTTTGTTCTTTTGTCCATACAATCCTTAAAAATACTTTCAGGACCACCAGGAATATAGTACTATTATATATATGCAAATATGTATACATACATATGCATCATTTCTAAGTATACACAGCAAATCAATGTCTCCTACAGAACCTATAGGGTAAAACGAAAGAAGACAAAGAGCAAGGAATGGGAGGGTTGCTCAATGGTAGAACACTTGTCTAGCACGTGCAAGGTTCTGAGTCCCATCCCCAGCAACACAAAAAATAAGTCCCTATTAAGCTGGGCATGATGGCGCATGTCTGAGAGTCCAGGACGCAGAGGTTAAAGGATCTTGAGTTTAAGGTCAGCCTGGACTTCATATTGAGGCCCAGCAGGAGAAAGACAGAGACAGAAGCAATAAATTAACAAGTGGGAATGATGGGTCCCATGAAAAATAAGAAAGCTGGTTTGGGGTATAAAGTGTGTGCTATGTAAATGTGTGCTATGTTTGGAGAGTCTAGGACTGGTAGCCAAAGAAGGTTATATCACAACTAGTCTTGGGCTGGAGAGATGGCTTAGCAGCCAAGGCATTTGGCTGCAAAGCCTAAGGACCCGGGTTTGATTTCCCAGAGCCCACATAAGCCAGATGCACAAGGTGGCGCATGTGTCTAGAGTTTGTTTGCAGTGGCTGAAAGCCCTGACTTGCCCATTCACTGTCTATCTGCCTCTTTTTCTCCCTCTTTCTCAAATAAAAATTTAAAACAGAAGAGCAAGTCTTATAGAAGTGAGAGCATGAGCCAGAGCTGAGACAGAGAAACATGGAGGGGAGGCGAGGAATGGCCCCTCCTTGTCTGCAGTACTCTGTCACTGCTGGCCCATCTTGACCATCCAACACCCTCTCCTAACGCCCTTGTCTTATGTGGCCACTGTTGCCCCTTGCCAGACCTCTCCCACCTGCACTCACACTGGGACAGGGCTTCTGGGGCCAGATCCATCTGGGCTGTCGTAGCTCCATTTGGCGGCAGGTCCTCACTCTTCTGAGCCCCTGTGAACCTTCACCCTACAATTACCATCCTCTGCCCAGGGCTATTTCCTGCAGACTTGTAAATAGAACCTCTTTCAGCTCCACACGCACATTATGGTTTGTCTAAAACGGTGTCAAAGGAGCCAATTTTCCTGAACAGGGACCATTGACAGAGGTAAAGTTTACATAGGATTGCCACAGGACCTGGGCTGTAGGAAAACAAGGGCTTGAGGTGACACCATCATCCAGAAAAGCCAGCCTGCCTGTAGGAGCATAACCTTGGTTTGTCTAAGGGACAGATTTGGGGAAGAATACAGGGAAAATAAGATTCTGGGCCACAACGTGACCAGCCCATCCTGGGAATAAGCGTGTCAGGTTGGAGTCCGACTCTGCCAATCTCTCTCTTTCTGAGCTTGTTTCCCCTTTGTGAGCTAGTGCTAGTGTCTCTTGGTTCCAGCTGTGACAAGTGGCAGCCATCTTGCAGAAGGACAGGAGGCCTATGGTCAAATGAGAAGAAGCGACTGTAGAAGATGAGATGTGCCGCAGCCTCCGTGCCAGCCACCAACGACTAACCAGAAGAGACATGTCCATGTGGCGAGTGGCACCTAGAAAATGGAACCTTTTTCTGGGCAACAGCAGGCAAGATGGAGGGGAAAGCTACTGTGTCCCGTCAGAGTTAAAGGATTCTCTTCCTTCTATGGATGAAGGCATGGAGGCCCAGGGAGATGTAGTGACATGTTCCAAGTCTCACTTTGAATAAATGGCAGAGGCCAGATTTGAACCAGGTCCCACTGGCCCTAAAGCTGGTGCATCTTTCACAGGTCTAAATGCCTCCTCATCCTTATCCTGCTCTGCCTTAGTGAGTTCTAGGCAGGGCTCAGTGAGCAGGGAACCTCTATAGTCCATGACCTTCCTGTGACCCCCAGGGAACAGCATGCCAGCTGTGCATAGCCCATCCCTTTCCAGGACCAGGCAGATGTGGCCCACTCTGGCCCAGGCTCCACCTCCCTGAGTTTCTATGAATAAGGTCTGGAGAGCATTTTAGGAATCAAAACCGCTCATCAATCTTCACCGCCTTTTATTTTTATTTTAACAAAACAAAACCTAGAACAGATGTTCAAGGAAAGGCCTAGCTAGAAAGTGACATGCACATGAGTTATATAAGAAGGTTCTAGAAATATAGAGGTCCTAGGCTCAGGCATATCCCTAAGTTATCCAAATTCTCTAACTTACATCATTTCCAAGCAAGAAATGCACCAACCGAAACCCTATGAATGCCCAATTTGCCTCCAGAAATAGTTGGATAAAAAATGAGGTAGGGGACTGGAGTGATGGCTTGGCGATTAAGCACTTGCCTGTGAAGCCTAAGGACACCAGTTCAAGGCTCAATTCCCCAGGATCCACATTAACCAGATGCACAAGGGGCGCACCCATCTGGAGTTGATTTGCAATGGCTAGAAGCCCTGGCAAGCCCATTCTTTCGTATTCTCTCTCTCTGCCTCTTGCTCTGTCTATTGTTCTCAAATAAATAAATAAATAAATAAATAAAACAAAATAAAGGCCAATTTGTTGGGGGATAAAAGAGTTAAAAAAAAAAAAAGAAATGAGGTAGGATGGCTAAGAACACAGATCAAACCTCTCTGGGCTTCTAGCCTCAGCTCCATCACTAACCCCCATTGGGACAATGGAATTAGTATGTCCAGAATGAGCTTGAGGGGCTCAAAAGGTAAAAGAGTGAGTATACTACATGGTCAAAATTTTCCTTCTTACTCTGGGGGATTGTAGTTGCAAAAAAAAAAAAAAAAAAAAAGACAAAGTTGTGACTCACATACAAATGTTAAAGATATATGTCAAGGATCTTTTTAAGAGCAGAGGCTATGGCTGAGAGGTAGAGTGATTGCCTACCATGAGAGGCCCTGGATTCAAAACATGAAGGAGATAGGAGGGAAAGGAGAGAGAGAAAGAAGAGTGGAAATAATATTTTTTTGGAAATAATTTTTATTTAAATTCATTTAAATGAGAGGCCGAGAAAGATATTACAGTCTTATGGTCTGTTCAATTCAAAGGACATGGTACACAGATGACTAATATAGCCAAAGTGAATTCAAAAATAGATTCATAACTAATCAGTTGCATTCCAACCAACGAAAGTTTGTTTGCATTGTTATGGGCAAGCACCATTTTCATTACAATCCTGACTTGTACAACTTTTAGGACAGCTGTAAAATAGCTCATCTACTAGGATTCATGGAGATACTCCAGAACAGTGAGCTCAACAGAACACTCAGCCAGACTGCTCATTGCCCATGTCACATACTTTCACAAGTGTTGACACATTGAGGATGCCCTCCACTACCTGTCCTAGTGACTTTTTTCTGTTACTGTGACAAAATACCTGAGAAAATGAACTTAAAAGAAGAAAGATGCACTTGGTTTGTGGATTCAGAGGCTAATACCATCTTCTCAACTCTGGGAACAGACAGCTGGGGTGGAGGGGGCACACCAGATTCGGAATAGCTTGGTCTGGGATTTGAGTGTTATGTCTGAATTTTTCTATCAGACTTTGAGCAAGGTTCTCAAAGTCTGGGTGAGTAGTCTGCTACGGTGAAAAGGAGGTGCCAGCAACTGTATCCCCTATCTTCTTAATTGTATCTGTCAGGGCAGAATATTTCATTCTGCTTGCTGTTAAACAAGCACTTCAAGATCTCAGTCATTCCAAATAAGAAAGATTTGTTTACACACTTATATTGCATGGTATCAGGCATTGGCAGGGGCTCTGCTGTAGGGCACCTTCATTCCCGTAGATCGGCAGAAGTCACCTGGCATTTCCCTGGCCATCAAGACAGAGTGAAGGGAAAAATATAGATAATGAGGAAGGAACTCTGAAATGCTTCCTTCCAAAACTCTTTGGCCTGGGCAAGTTACAAGGGAGACAAAATGGGATCCCCCTGTCTATGGAAGCAGAGCTGCCAGGCAGGAATCATCCTGAAGAACCTTGAAGACTCCCTTCCATCTACTGCAGGGCACACTGGAGACTGCAGTCTTCACAGCGGCACAGCTCTAGGTTGCTTCTTGGCCACTGGCACAACCGTCTTATACCTGGAGCTGGCATGCTGTCCAGTGCCATATCTGCCGTGTGTTGGCAAGGTGTCTTCGTCAAAAAGTACAAGTGCAATCATCAAGGGAAACAGAATAAGAAAAGAAACCCATTTCTTTTTTTGTGGGGGGGGTGTTTTTTTTTTGAGGTAGGGTCTCACTCTAGTCCAGGCTGATCTGAAACTCACTATGTAGTCTCAGGGTGGCCTCGAACTCATGGCGATCCACCAACCTCCACCTCCCAAGTGCTGGGATTAAAGGTGTGCATCACCATGCCCGGCTAAGAAACCCAATTCTTGAAGAGATACCTTAGTGGTAAATGAGGTTCCACGGGTGAGTATGGTACGGGCTGTTCTCAGAACTCACAAGAGCACTGGTACAGTAGTCAGCGTGGCATTCCTCTCCAAGGGGTGACTTACTTTTGTCAAAACAATATTATTCATCTTAAATCCTGTTTTTAAATTTGAATGTTACTGATTTTTAAACTCAGTGTCTACACAGTTCATCAACTTACTTGCATTTGGTAACTTTTGGGTCAGTATGTGTGTGTACCTGGTTATGGTATTCGCGTTACGTGTGGTGTGTTTGTCTGCATGAGTATGCGCATGATACTGTGTTCTGTGGAGGTTAGAGATCAACCTCAGGGTACCTGTCCTTGCCTTCTACCTTCAGCATCACTCTTGTTTGCTACTACAGCTACCAGACTAGCTGAATCCTGACCCGACCTCCCCTTGCCATGGCCATGTTTGGGATTCTAGGTGCTTATGTCACTGCATCCAGCTTTTACATGGGTTCTGGTGATCTGAATCCAAACTCCAGGTGCCAGACTTGCATAGCAAGAGCCATTAACCACTGAGCCATTGTCCCAGTCCATGCGTTTGATATCTCTATACACCAGCTGTATATTTGTCATTTGTAGAGGACACTTGCTGAACCTTGATCACCTAGAATTAAACATTTTTTCTGCCAACTATGTCATGCCTATATTATGAATCAAGATCTACTTCCTTATGGAGAAAGTACGAATGACATTTGCTTGGCCAGCCTCCCCTGCAGATAGATATCAGTCACTTGACCTGGATCACTTGTAAGGTACACTCTCACACAATTTTGATCAGAAGCATGTAACAGAAAAAGATAGAGAGGGCTGGGGAAATGCTCTGTGGTTAAGGGCATTTGTTTGCAATTGATTCCTCAGTGCCCATGTAAAAAGCCAGATTCACAAAGTGGTGTATGCATATGGCATTCATTTGCAGTGGCAAGAGGTCCTGATAAACCCATTTTCTCTTTCTCTCTTCCTCTTTCTGCTTGTAAATTTAAAAAAAAAAAAAAAAAACAACTTTTAAGAGAAAAAAAATGAGATTGGGTAGAAGAGCCTGTCATGGAGGGTTAGCAGCTGCGCTCACTTTTTGTTTGTTTATTTATTTATTTATTTATTTATTTTAATGAATTTATTTATATGTTTGATACAGAGAAAGAGGCAGAGAGAGAGAAAATGGGTACACCAGGGCCTACAAACAAACTCCAGGTGTGTGTGCCCCCTTGTGCATCTGGCTTATGTGGGTACTGTAGAATTGAACCTGGATCCTTTGGCTTTGCAGGCAAACGCCTTAACAGTCATGCACTCACTTCTTCACTTGAGTCAAGCACCAGTGTCTAGATGCAGCCTGGTGGGGTCTGTAGAGACAGCTCTGGTGTCTATACCAGGCTCTGCAGGCCCAGAACTGTCATTTTATTTGATGTTGTGGGGCCTCCATCTTTGTTCTCTGATCTTCAAAGAGCCTCAGTAAACCACCTCACACCCTCCTAATATTTCCCCTTAAATGAGCTACTATTGTTTCCTGTTTGTTTGCAACATACATATAAATTCTCAAGCTGTGCCACAGTGAAATGAATTGTGTCGAAGCATGACATCCACAAGAAAGGTGCACTTACACACACCCTTAAAAGGGTTGGATATAGGAAATGAATTAGAGAAACACTAATCTAGCGGGATTCTTCCCTTTTTTTTTTTTTAATGAGAAAACTGATGATGGGCTGAGGGAAGAAACTCCCCAGAGTCCCATCGCAGGTAAGCAGAGTTCACGCCGGGATTCGACTTTCTTACCCTGGGGACCCTTGTGCCCGCCAACAGATCAGCCCAACTCAGACAGCTCAGCTTCCTCTGGGCCAGGGGCAGAGGCATCAGCTGGGGGCTGACAGTGGCATCCAGCATGCTGCCTACTCCTCTAGCAGCTGCTCCCCTCAACATCCTGGCTAAAGGTACCCCTTGATTGAGCTTTGGGGCTGATGGCCAGGCTTGAATCCAGAGACAAGCAAGGAGAGCTTGAGGGAGCAGACCTGGCCCTGGAGCCACCAGACAATCACCCGGCAGTCCCGTCTCTCCAGTAAACATGCTGTCGTGCCTGTGATAACACAGTAATAGCAGCCCTGCTGTCCTGGCCTCTCTGCACAGGGATGCTCTGCAATTACTGTCTTAGCCCACTCACATAGGATGGGCAAAGGGTATACATTTCCGGAAGCTGCATGGAACTTCTGCCAATGTTCTCCTCCACTCCCTTCCAGGCTTGGGCTGGAAGTTCTGGATTTTTGCCTCCAACTCAACTCCTCACTTTGCCACTGGGATTGGTAATGCCCACCACCCCCCCCACACACACACACTACAGAGGTCCCACCAGGCCCTTGATCAGGAAAGCATAACTGCAGTCTTCCTTCTCCCCACCTCTAACATCTGTAATTGCCAGCTTGGGCTTGAGGGCAATGAGTGCAGAGCCCAGCAAAGTAGCCCCTGTCCTTTCTCCACTGGCCCTGGAATCTCTCCACCACAGAGCTACTCTTGGTGAACTGAGCTCTCACGGAGCGCTACTTGACAGGACATTTCCCGGAAGATATTAGAGGGGCTTATTCAGAGAAGCCAACGGTTCCGAAGCCTCACAGTGAGCCCCTTCGTGCAGGCATGGTGGCACATGCCTATAGGCCCAGCACTCAGGAGGCTGAGGCAGGAAGATGACGTGTTTGAAGCCAGCCTTGAGACAACATAGCAAAATACTGATTAATTAGTATATTAAAAAGTAGCTCTGCCCAGTCATAAGTTGAGTGACTTCTTAATGATCTTCATTTATTTATTTGAGACAGCAAGAGACTGACAAACAAAAGAGAAATAGAGAGTGCTTAGTGAGCATGAGCATGTCAGGGCCTCCTGCTTCTTAACCCCAGATGCACACTACTTTGTGTTTCTGATTTTATGTAGGTACTAGAAAACCAAACCTGGGTCATCAGGATTTGCAAACAAATGTCTTTTTTTATTTTTATTTTTTGTTTATTTTTACTTATTTATTTGAGAGAGAAAGGGCCAGATAGAGAGAGAAAGAGAATGGGCACACCAAGGCCTCCAGCCACTGCAAACGAATTCCAGATGCATCCGCCCCCCCGTGCATCTGACTACTGTGGTTCCTGGGGAATCAAGCCTCGAACTGGGGTCCTCAGGCTTCACAGGCAAGCACTTAACTGCTAAGCCATCTCCCCAGCCCAAACAAATGTCTTTAACTACTGAGACATTTCTCTAGCCTCTGATGTAAGTCTTTACAGAGCAGTTCTTGGCATTAATCCTCCAGTTAGGTTCTGCAGGCCTAAGATACCTGGGGTGTGAAGATTTTGACAGATACTGACTGTATCTGAATGTGACCTGGTTGTAATCACTTAATTATTATGTAGTTTTGTTCTCTTATCAATAAAATAAGGTGATGACTCCATCACTGAGGACAAGCTAGACTATGTTGCAATAACAAGCAGCCCCCAAATTCTAATGGTTCCTAATCACACCATTTTATTTCTCAATCATGCTGCATAACATCATTGTGGGTCAATTAGGAGTCTCTGTGTATTAGTTGGCTTATTTATTTATTTATTTATCTATTTATTTATTATTTCTGAGAGAAAGAGGCAGAGAAAGAGAGAGAGAGAGAGGCAGATAGAATATGGGTGCCCAGGGCTTCTGGCCACTGCAACCAAACTCCAGATACATGCTCCACCATACGCATCTGGCTTACATACGTACTAGGGGATTGAATCTGAATCCTTAGGCTTCATAGGCAAGCAACTTAACTGCTAAGCCATTTCTCCAGCCCTCAGCTTTTTAAGAAAAAATATTTTATTTATTTATAAGCAGAGCGATATAGACACAGAAAGAGTATGGGCATGCTAGGTCCTCCTGCCATGACAAACTCCAGATACATGCACCACTTTGTGCATCTATACACAGATTTTGTCCCAGAAGGAGGAAGATGAGAATAAGGACAGGAAGAAGGGGAGGAAGTAAGAGGAAGAGAAGAAGGGAGGGAGAGAGGGAAGAAAGAAGAACAAAAGGAAGGTAGGTAGGTAGGTAGAAAAGAAGGAAGGAGCAGGCATGGTGGCATATGTCTTTAATCCTAGCATTTGAAAGTCAGAGATAGGAGGATCACTGTGAATTCAAGGCCAACCTGAGACTACATAGTGAGTTACAGGTCAGCCTGTGATAGATTGAAAACCTGCCTCAAAAAAAAAAAAGGGCTGGCGAGATGGCTTAGTGGTTATGTGCTTGCCTGTGAAGCTGAAGGACTCTAGTTCAAGGCTCGATTCCCCAGGACCCACATAAGCCAGATGCACAAGGGGGCACATGCATCTGGAGTTTGTTTGCAGTGGCTAGAGACCTTGGTGTGCCCATTCTCTATTTATCTGCCTCTATCTCTCTCTGTCATTCTCAAATAAATAAATAAACAAAAATAATTTAAAAAAAGAAAAGTGAAAAGAAAACAGAAAGAGGGGAAGGAAGGAAACAACGTGATGACAAAAAAAAAAAAACAGTCAAATTGGGGCTGGAGAGATGGCTTAGCAGTTAAATTTTCGAGGTAGGGTCTCACTCAGGCTCAGGCTGACCTGGAATTCACCCTGTATTCTCAGGGTGGCCTCGAACTCACGGCGATCCTCCTACCTCTGCCTCCCGAGTGCTGGGATTAAAGGCGTGCGCCACCACGCCCGGCTATAAAGGTGCTTTCTTACAAAGCCTGAAAGGCCAGGTACCCACATAAAGCCATATGCACAAAGTGACACGTGTGTCTGTAGTTCCTTTGCAGTGGCAAGAAACCTTGCTGCAACCTTCTTCATTCTCTTTCCCCTCTCGCCTGGTAAGTAAATAGCAAATACAAATATCATTTTAAAAATATTGTCCTCTCTCCCCCCTCAAATAAATAAATAAAAATTTAAGAAATTATTTTTTAAAATGGCTGGAGAGATTGCTTAGTGGATAAGGTGCTTGTCTGCAAAGCCAAAGGACCCAGGTTCAATTCCCCAAGACCCATGTAAGCCAGATGTACAAGGCAGCATATGCGTCTGGAGTTCGTTTCAGCGGCTAGAGGCCCTGGCATGCCCATTCTCTCTCTCACTCTCTCTCTCTCTCTTTATCCCTCTCTCCCTCTCCCTCCCTCTCTCTCTCTCTCTCATATAAATAAATAAAAATAAAAATTTATTTTAAAAAGTTGTCAATTCTGACTCCGCCACTCATTTGCTGTGTGACCTTAGAAAAATGCTTCTGGTCTCAGAGGCTCTAGTTCCTCATCTGTGCACAAGTCTTGAGCTCTATATCCAGCAGGGAGCCTGGAGAATGAGGAGATTGCTAGGAGACAAGGGACTGGCTTAGGCTTTACCCCCATTATATGAGGTAGATGCACACCTGGGTCCTGTGCTCAGGAAAATTCTTGACATTGGAGCTATCAGCATCAGGCTTATGAATCTCAATCCCTGAATTACAGGTGACAGTGACTTCTTAAAGAGGAAATGAATTGTTGCAACACACCCCAGCCATGTTGTATCAATATGATTAGCTAGTTATCCGTGGAGTGCAGTAATTTGCTTTGATTTTGACGTATCCGTTAGCTGCAACCCCTAATGAGGCGGCTCTAAATTGATTAGATTCCAAGATTCAGCACGGTTCACAGATTGTTTCAGAAACCTGTCAAGATCCCAAGACTGGCATTTCATTGGATTTAATGATTGCTGGAGCTAGAGAAGGTGTGCATCCCAGCCAGATACAATTGCATTTGTCAGCATGATCCTTTTAAGCACAATTCAATTAAAGTGTTATTCTCTAATTTTATTAGAACTGGAGCCCAGAGCTAATGCAAGCTCCCAATATTGCATCAGGATGGGAGTGTGCACAATTTAATTTCCCTAATTGGAGTTTAGTGATCTAACATGCTTTTCATATCTTAATTCTTGGGATAATCTCCCGGTTTTGCACCTGCTACAATTTCTTTAATGGGAGTGAGCAATCAGAAGCAATGATTCCACCTGGCATGGAATCCGGGGTCACATCTGCCTCATTGAAGGGAATTTGCACATCTGGATCTCTTGCTTCTACTGATCCTTTCCCACTGATCTTGGCCTTGACCTCCTCAGATAAAGAGCCTCTCTTCTCAGATATAATCTGCTTTTCCAGCTAGGCTGGCAGTCTCAGAATAGGGGTGGGGGGTGGAAAAAGTGTGGAATTTTTGAGTCAGCCTAGGTTTGGATCTCAAATCTATGACATATACCCCTCATCCATATACCCATCCATACATCCATGCACTCAACCAATATTTAGTAGGTTAATGAGTGCTTAGTATGTCCCAGGCACTGTGTTAGGTGTTGGGGACACACCATGAAACAAATCAGACATGATCTTCAAGTTTGTGGAACTTAGAGCTTGGTAGGAGAGGGTGACCATCTTATTAACTAAAGAATGACCATTGTAATAAAAGATACAAAGAGAAAGAACCATAAATTAGACCTACTCTAAGATCAAGAGCATCTCTGAGGATATGACACTTCAGTCAAGTTCCCAGGAGTCACCATGGCTGCAGATCCAGAATGAGGACCACTCAAGGGCCAAGGAGCCCCAAGGCTAAAAGCTAGGTCCATATTACTGTGGCTTCCTTTTGCTTATAGGATGAAATTCCAAATGCCTGGCAGGGGTGTCAACCCATGATAGAGCATGTGTTTGGCATTTGCAAGGCCTTCCCTGGGTTCGGTCCCAGCACCAAAGTAGCAGGTATGGTGTGGAGATGCAGCACCTGGGACAGTGCCCGGGACACCAAGTTTGGTGCTTTGGTTTACTTAAAGACCCATCTAGGTTCTCCGTGGAAGGACAAGTTAAGGCAGGCAGGACTGGAAGCCAGGAGGCTAGTGTGAAAGGCTGTCAAGGTTCCTCAGATGAGAGATAAGTATGGCTTTGATAGGAGGGAAGTAGTAAAGATGCTAAGGAAAATTCAATCCAGGCATGAACATTTTTTGTTTTGGTTTTCGAGGTAGGGTTTAGCCCTGGCTGACCTGGAATTCACTATGTCATTTCAGGGTGGCCTTGAACTCACAGCCATCCTCCTACGTCTACCTCCTGAGTGCTGGAATTAAAGGCATGCACCATCATGCTCGGTTCAGACATGAGATTTAAATATTTTATATTTTTACTTATTTGTTCAAGACAGAAGGAGAGAGAGAGAGAGAGAGAGAGAGAGAGAGAGAGAGCCCACTAGGGCCTTTAGCCACTGCAAACAAACTCCAGAAGTTTGTGCCACCTTGTGCATCTGGCTTTATGTGGGCACTGGGGACTTGAACCTGGGTCCTTTGGCTTTGCAGGCAAGTGCTTTAACTGCTAAGCCACTTCTCCAGCCTTAGACCTGAATTTCTGTGTGACAGTGGACAATCCACGGAATCCCAATCCACAGTCCTTTATCTCTAAAATGAAGATGTTCTATTTCAACAAAGTTTCCAGAAGTACGATGGCCTAGGGGAAACTCATTGCCACTTCTGAAAGTGATTCGACTTGAGCTCAGGAGGTCAAGGGGGAGGGTTCCAGGAGAGAGCTGAGTCCCATCCCCTCCTAATACCATGGTAGCCAGAGAACACCCTGTAAGCCAGGGGCAGAGATAACTGCTGCAGACAATGACGCTGTGACCAAGGACTGGGCTGAGACAATAGGGAACGCAGGACCCCACATCCACTTCTGTCCCTCTGAACCAGAAAGCCCCACCTTTGATGGCGCCACAGAGACAGAAAATAGCAACACTGCACAGAGCTCATGCATCTGGAGTTTGTTTGCAGTGAGTAGATACTCTGAGCTGTCCAGCCTCTTTCTTCTCTCTCTCTTCTCTCTCTCCCCCTCTCCTCTGTTCTCTCTCTCTCTCTCTTTTTATCTCTCTCCAAATAAATAACTATAATAGTTTTTTAAATGTCTGAGTCTATGGGGTCATACAACCTATCACATTCAAACCACCACAAGGATCATGCTAGACCAGGTGTTCTGTGGTTTGGAGCTGCTCTTTCATGACATCTGTTTGTCCAGCCAGCCATTTGGCCAACCAGCAGTATTTATCAATCATGTGTTATGCACCAGTCAGGGGGCTAGGTGCTGGACTGGGCAGTCAACGAGACCCATGAAGACAGTATTCTGTTCTAGCAAGAGAAAGGAAGAAGCAGACACATGCACATGTCAGCTAGTGATGAGACGGTGAAGAGGGCTATAAGAAAACTACATGGATGAGACCAAGGGCAGTTGCTTAGTGAGGGGATGCCTGTGTGAGAATGCCATTTGAGTTTAAATTTGAAAGTGGGTGTGGAAGGAGAATGTTCTAGGTTGGAAAGGGGAGGTGGTACAGAGGAGAGGTCAGAGTGGTGGGAGCCCAGATACAGGAGAGTGATGTGACAGAGATGGAGGAACAGTAGAGACCAGATCTTCCAGGGCTTTGTGGGCTACAGAGAGGGATCTATGGATTGATTCTGAGGGCGTGGGAAGCCATTTCTTAATATTTACTGAATTTTTATTGTTATTTTTCACTTATTTATTTATGAAAGAGAGAGGGGGGAAGAGAGGAAGAGAGAATGGGCATGCCAGGGCCTCCAGCCACTGCAAATGAACTCCAGACACACTCACCACCATGTGCATCTGGCTTACATGGGTTCTGGGTCCTTAGGTTTCATAGGCAACTGCTGAGAAAGCAGGCAGGTGTGTGCTACTGGGGGCAAATCTTACTGTTCATCCCTTAGTTGTGTTTGGGAGTGGATGTGAATTCTAGCTCCAAAGTGTGGAGAGAGCCATTGAGCTCTGGTGGTTCGTGCTTGCTGGTGGTGTTTGCTATTGTGCTTGTATCTATGAAGGGAGCCAGCTTCTGCTACTGATCATCTTCCCCTGGACGCTGTAAGCCTGAAATCAATGCCCTCTTCCCATAAACCATGTCTGGTTGGATGTTCGTCCCAGCAACATACAGCTGGCTGCAACAATGCACCACAAGAAGGCCCAGGCCTCTCACCTACCTTTCATTAAAATAAGCTTAAGCCCAGAGATCAGAATTAATTCACCCCAGTCTGGGGAGGTAGTCATAGTCCTGGTTTTGAACCTGTTAAAAACCAAACCAAATGCCCTGAATAATTAGAGGAAGTGCCAGCTAAGGTACAAAGAATGCTGGGCTGAAAATCAAGCATCTTGCCCAGCGGGTAGCCTTAATCAGCATGGTTCTCTCCCACCAGAGAAGCCCTCCCCTTAGTTGCTTGGCCCAAAGGAGACCCTGTGTGGTCAGGATCTC
Source organism: Jaculus jaculus (assembly GCF_020740685.1). Lineage (NCBI taxonomy): Eukaryota > Metazoa > Chordata > Mammalia > Rodentia > Dipodidae > Jaculus > Jaculus jaculus. The sequence goes on along the minus strand of NC_059102.1, from coordinate 239,021,777 downwards.
TGTAATGATACGAGCCAATCAGCCCTACTCCCTTCCTTGGGACGAAGTCCAGCAGGAGAAGGAAGCAAAGTGGCCTGGCTGAGACCTGATGCAGTAAACCTGCAAACTGGGGTCTGCGTACTCAGTTCATTCTGTCTTCAGAATGCTGTACGAAAGTTTGGATTCGTCTAAACACTAAACATGCTATGACAATCATGGCTTGTCTTGAGCCATGAAATGACTGGGTGATGCGAGGCCCGGGCACCTGCTCCTGCTGGACGACAGTGGCTTCTGAGCAGCGCTGCCTGTACCTACCTGCTTCTAGGTGTGCATCCAAGGAATGGGAGATTGGATGCAGGGAGTAAGCTGCAAATGTGCTGGAAGAGCTGAAAATGCAGTGAGCAGGTGAGGCAGTCCTGGGGCTGGAGGGACACCGGGAGGAAGTGTGGGGTCAGCACTGAGCTGTGACAGAAGCAGAAGGCAAGGGCTGGAACCTTTGGGACCCCCTGAACAGATGGGGGTCTGGGAGAGATGGGCCAGACCCCAATTTCTGCTAGATACACTGTCCATGACAACCAGATGGGGAGAAATACCTGGCCTCTCTTCCCAACCTCGGCCTCTTGCTGGCACCTCCCATTTGCTGGACCAAGCAGATAGCTAGCTGCTAAAGGATTGTGGGAAGTGTAGCTCACAGGGTTCTCTTCCGCTACCACTCAGAGTATAGCCAGCACCAGGAGAGGGCTGGACCTCATAGCTAACAGGGTGGGGCGGACACAAGGGTGCTTCCTGTCTGTGTTGCCAGCTGGCTCAGGGCATCCATCAGGTCAGCTGGGCCAATGGGTGGTGTGTGGCCCCAGCTGTGACAGAGGACCAGAAGCTAAGCAAGGAAGGCCTTATGCACGCTGTTTTCAGGTAAGACAACAGCAGGTGTGAGAACAAAATCAGGGCCCCTCCAGGGCTTGAGACTCAGTCTCCAAGGAGCCCCTGATGGTGGCAAGCAGATCTAACACAGTTTAGACCCAACTGCTCTTCCCTTTCTCCCCTTCTTTCTTTGGGACCTGCTCTTCTACCCTCACTTGCATGAGGACTCTGAGTGAGACTGTATTTCTTGTCACTACCGGAGTCCACATGGCCCTGGAAGATTCAGGTTTCATGGTACATTTCCTGGTATCAGTAGCAGGCCATCTTCTTGCTGGCTCTTATTTGAGTTTCATGAGGATGTGGTCAAGGAATCAGACCCATTTGACAGATAAGAACACTGAGTCTAGAAGGAGGCCAAGGACTCATCCAAGACCACACTGAGGGTTGCTAGGAGTTCTGGTTCCTTGTTAACTTGCTCTAGCTTGCCCCTGACATTCAAGTAAGAGAAGAGATCTTTGGGGACAAATGTGGGTGAGGAATATATCTGATACTTGGTGACAGTAGTAACTGACACCACAGGTGTTGCTCTGCACCTGATTCTGTGTTTTACAAGAAGTGACACATTTCATCCTCCCAGAAACCCCGTGAGGTGCGGCCAGGGAACATCACAGCCAGATGAACCATCTGCGGCACAGAGAGGCTAAGGAGCTTGCCCAAGGTCACACAGGTAATAAGTGGTAGAACTGGGATTTGATCTCACAAGGCCTAGCTTTAGCATCGTTGCTCTGAACATGCATTTGTTTACTTCATCCACTCCACTCTCCTGTGACAGGGACACTATCAGAATCTATCCTGTATTGCTGGTAAAAATAGATTCAAGAGGGTTGGAGAGATGGCTTAGTAGTTAAGCGTTTAGTAGTTAAGTAGTTAAGAACCCTGGTTCAAGTCTCGATTCCCCAGGACCCATGTTAGCCAGATGCACAAGGGGCGCACGTGTCTAGAATTCATTTGCAGTGGCTGGAGGTCCTGGCACAACCATCCTCTCCCTTTCTCTCTCTCTCTCTCTCTGTCTCTCTCTCTCTCTCTCTCTCTCTCTCTCTCTCTCTCTCTCTCTCTCTGCCTTTCTCTCTGTGTCTGTCTCTCTCAAATAGATAAATAAAAGATTTTTAAAAATTTTTAAAAATAGCTTGTGTTGAATGTCTCTTACTATGGTCTGTCGGCCATTGCTGTAGGCACTTTGTGTTAACACACATAATCCTTATGTGAACCCATGAGGCTGGTCATCTGGTCCTAGCTTACAGATGAGGAAACACAGCCCAGTGGCTTTGTTTCCTGAAGATTGCACAGCTTATGAGTGAGGCAGACTGCTCCAGAGCCCTATATCTTTGGTACCTGTCCGCTGGTCAAGGGCTTCCTGTAGGCCTGAAGGTCACAGAACAGGGTGTTCAGTTAGCCTCTAGGTGTGGGAGAGGGTGTCTGGAGGACACAGACTTGAAGACTCTGAACAGCACGAAAAGCTGAATGCTCACAAGTGCCCCTGAGTCACTGAGAACCCGGAATCAGAGGCTGTGTCCATGGGGCAGGGCCTCATTACTGAACACTCAGGAGGTGCCAATGCTGCTGGTGAGGAAGATGGGTACTTTGCTTTGGGCAGGGCTGATGTCACTTTCAAAACCATTCAGGGTCAGTTTGGGGAGCCAGGCTGGGACCAATAGAGGAGTTAGGAAGAGGAAGAGAGAGGCATCTAAAATAAAGCCAGAGAGAGGAACAGAGAGAAAAAGAGGGCAATGAGGGAGCTGGTAGGTTTAAGAGAGCAGGGAAAGGGGGAGACATGTTGAAGCGGTTGAAAGAAAAAGTAGAAAGAGCAGAATTTTAAACAAGCATGTTCTGCTCCCCCCCACCCCAGACTCTAGTCACGTCCTGTGTCCTCCCCCCCAGGCTGGTGACTAAGTGACCCATAAATAACAAGGAGAATGAGAATGGCTTCTCCGAGAATGATTTAGAGAAATAATTAATTAATTGTCCTCTTGAGCACTAGCCAAATAAAATGATTCTGCCCCCCTCTTTCCTTTCCAGGATGGGGCCAGGAGAGCAAAGGGGGGAGAGGAAAGTCACCAGTGTTCAGCCACAAGCCTGCCTGGGGTGGGTTATTTTCCCAGTGCATCTATCTCACCCCCACCTCTCTCTCTCTCTCTCTCTCTCTCTCTCTCTCTTTCTTTCTCTTTCAATCTTCATAACTGTCTCAGCCAAGTAAGGGCTCAAGACAATGGATGGTGAAGAATGACCTGTGACTAAGGAAGTACATCAGAGAAGTAGAAGCAGGCTGCAGCCGTCCCTTTCCTCCTCCCCTGCCACCCCACATACATGTGGGAGCAAAGACGCCAGCCACAGGGATGACAGAGTCTTGAACTCCTTGAATCGACAGCAGATTTCCTCCCACCTGTGTCTTGAGCAGGGACCTCTGAGAGCCTCTTGGACTCCAGCTGGAGAGAGACAGGAATGCAGCCGAGAAGATTGCATGGTATCTTGACAATCAACCGCAGAGATGGACTGGTCCCCCAGGAAAGAAGCACTTTCCCCCATGACCGAAGCCTGCATGCGACTTCCCGGTGAGCATCTCTAGTCAGATGATCTAGCTGCCTCCTTGAGTCTGCAGACCGCACCTGCCGCTGCTTTCGTCCCTGCTGTGTTGAGATCCACCTGGCTGATGGAGACTCCGCCTTGTGCTGCTTGTATGTGAACCGTCCCTTCCTTCCCTCCCTCCCTCTTGTTTTTACTCCCTTCCTTCAACAAGCACCTGCTCCCAGCACCAAGCCCCTTTCTAACTTCTGGGAATATGGTACTGAAGTAAGCCAGGCAAATGCCCGTGCCCTGTTGTGACACATTCTACAGAGAAGCTGTGGACCATAGAAGACAACCCACAACAACGCTTACCCACTAGGCAAACACTGGGGAGGAAAAAACCCTGGAGTCATGGAGTGGGCAGGGATGTTGCCAGCTTGGACTTTTGGGTCCAACACCATAAAGGGTGGGGGTCAGCGAGCAAGAGGTTGAGTGGATGGAACAGAGGATGAGATAGGGAATGTGTAGGCAGATAGGCAGGACCCATGTTATTCTAGGTGAGATGGGAGTGAGGTGGGCAGCCAGTGGTCTCCTAGTCCCCTCTGTGGCCCTGAATAAGGAGGCAGGGCCAGCTAGGAGCCCAGGAGGGGGATGAATCAACGGGTCAAGTGTGATGGGCCAGATGGTGGTGGGTGTGAGATCTTAGATGTGTTTGGGAGGTAGAGCTAACAGGTCTTTCTCAAGAAGCAGAAAGAAAGGCTGGAGAAATGGTTTAGTGGTTAAAGGCGCCTACTTGTACAGCCTGATGGCCTGTGTTCAATTCCTCAGTACCCACTTAAGCCAGATGTACAAAGTGGCCCATGTGTCTGGAGTTCATTTTCAGTGGCAGGAGGCCTCTTGTTCCTATGAGCTAGCTTCCTCTCTCTGACTCTCTCAAACAAATAATAAAAAGTATTTTTATTTACTTGGAAGCACAGAGGTAGAGAAAAGAGAGACAGAGAGAGTAGATGCACCAAGGCCTCCAGCCTCTGCAAACGAATTCCAGACACATGTGTTTCTTTGTACATCTGGCTTTAAGTGGGTACTGGGGAACTGAACCCAGGTCATGAGGCTTTTCAGACAAGCAATTTAACTGCTGAGCCATCTCTTCAACCCATACTTTTTTTTAAAAAAAGAATTGGGCAGAGTGCCATAAATGTTGGATGCCTTGGAGCCAGAGGACACATGGCTGAGGTAGAACCAGGAGGCCCTTGGCTCTCAGCACCCAGCGGTGGGGCTTCCACCTGGAAGGGGTTAGCAGGAGACAGACATGTTCCAGAGCTTTCTGGAGGCCCATAGAGAGTCATATACCCCCACAGAACACTTATCCTTGTCACCCCTGCAGGGCACTTCTCTGCAAAGTGTGATCACCCCTTTTTTTGCACAGGGGAAAAATATGTCTGGATTTCCATTGATCCATCCTGAATCAATGCTTTTAAAAAATCTCACGCATACTTGGCTTAAGAGCCAAGGCATGCATTTTACGTTTTGACACGATGTCTTCGATCGGTGACACACTCGTGAAAGTGTGTGTGTTCACCTGCCTGAGCCCCCTTCCGACCCTGGCAGCTGGCCTGGTCACACTGCGTCCTTAATGGCCTTGCCCCCGCCTGGCCGTTCCATGCCTGCCCTAGCCCGCAGCATCGGCCCTTTCTTGAGTTTTTGAAAGAATCAATAAGGCGCAGAGCCTCCTGCTGCTACCTGTCACTCACAGGCCTCCAGTCTATAAATTATGCATCTCCCCCCTCTCTCTATTGTGTTTGTTGATGGCTCTACAACGGTTGACTTTTCTCAGCCTTAGAGGCAGGGAACTGTGGAGGGCAGGGTAGCAGGCTTAGGAAAGTGGGTGGCCATATCTGTTGGCTACGAGTGGCCAAGAAGGAGGGTATGGGGTGGTTCTCCCCCTGCACTGCCTCTCCTTCGCTTCAATTTCAAGAACCATTGTGCCTTTCTGCAGGCATCATACTACTGCCAACAGACTGGCTTGTTTACTATGCCTAAGAAAATTTTGCAGAGAAACATTAAAAATAAAAAAGGAAGGGCTGGGGTGAGAGCTCAGTGGTTAATGTGCTTGCCTGCAAGGCCTGAGGACCCAGGTTCAATTCCCCAGTACCCATGTAAGCCAGCTGCAGAAGGTGACACATGCATCTGGAGTTTGCAGTGGTTAGAGACTCTCACACACCCATTCTTTCTGTATCTCTATCTGCCTCACTCTTTCTTTCTCTCTCAAATAAATAAATAACATATTTTTTAAAAGGCTGGGTAACTTGTTCTGTGGTTAATGGCACTTGCTTGCAAAACCTGTAGGCCCAGGTTCAATTCCTCAGTACCCACATAAAGCCAGATGCATAAAGTGGCACATGTACCTGGGGTTCATTCGCAGTGGTAAAAGGTCCTGGCATACTCTTGCACTCCCTCCCTCCCTCTCTCTCTCTCATAAATAAATAAAATATTTTTCAAAATAAAAGGAAATAAAGCTATGAGCCAGGTGTCAAAGCCACCTTCTTTGCCTTGAAGTGTGTTCTGGAGCTGCATCCTTCCCTGCACTTGGGGCTCAGTTCCCTCCTCTGTAAAATGGGCCTCAGGCAACACACACTTTCCATACCTCACAGGGAGAGAGGAGAGGAGAAAGGAGACATGGGTAATCTTTCAAGGCGGAAGCAGATAATTAGTTTGTAGGAAGTAGCTCAGTGGTAGAGCACTTGCCTAGCATTTGTGAGTCCCTAGGTTCAATCCCTTAAGCCACCAAATAAATAAATAAATAGATAAATAAATAAGTAAAAAGTGAAAAACTGAAGCTCTAAATTGGCAGAACACTTTGTGCTACATGCGGTCCTCACACTCTCGGGAAGAAGACTCACAGCGGAGGTGGTCTGAGGTCTACCAGGGGAAAAAGCAGGCAGCCTGCCTGCTGCAATGGTGGCTTGTGCTTACAGCTGCTCGGATGTGTGACAGACTTCACAGTCTTCCCTGTCTCCATTCTCTGAGTGAACTTTGCAGACACCAAGGCAGAATCTTCAAGCCACCCCAAGCTCAGAACTGGAGTTGCCTTTTTCTGTCTTCTGGGAAGAGAAGCCACCAGTCCCAAGCACAGCACCAAGCCCAGGGGGCGAGTTACTCCATCCTCACTTCCGCATTTGTTCTGTAAATGACTTACTGTGTGTAAATGACTTGCTGCACCGCCTAGTACAGAGTGGGTATTAAACGGGAATACATGTCTATCATTCTTTTGTTTTAAGTATTGTATTTGCAAGCAGAGAGAGAGGGAGGGAGGGAGAATGGGTGTAACAGGGCCTCTAGCCATTGCAAACAAACTTCAGATGCGTTTGCCACTTTGTGCATCTGGCTTTATATGTGTACTGGAGTATCAAACCTGGGTTGTTAGGCTTTGCAGGCAAGTGCCTTAACTGCTGAGCCATCTCTCCAGCCCTTCTACCATTCTTTCATCCAGTCATAACTTTTGCCCACTCACAACCTGAGAAAATACCATTCACATGTGGGCAGGGCCCTTTTCATTTCTTTTATTTGTTTGTTTGAGCGTGTGCATGTGAGCCTACTTGTGTCACTACAGTGTACGTGTGGAAATCAAAGGCTCTTATTTTCTATCTTGTTCTTTTCTTCATCTTTGCCAAAGAATTTTTTTTTTATTAAGTAGAAACTTTGTATGGACATCATGTGCTGATACCATCATTTTCTTCCTCTCTGCCCCCATTCTACGGAGAGACCTCCTCAATGGAATTGCTGGTATTCCCCCATGGAATTGTGAGTTATGAGATGTGAGAGCATCAGTCAATCATTTTAAGGGGTCAGTGCCTCTGGGCATTCCCTTCTACTCTGTGGCTCTTACAGTCTTTCCACTCCCTCTTCTGTTAAAATTCTCTGAGACTTAGTGAGTGTGTTTTAAGTCTACTTAATGTGTTCTCAGCAGCCTCTGGATTTCTGCTTTGGGAGGTTCTGAGTATCCTCAGTGTCTGTCTCCTTCATCCTGGTGTGGGTTGTCAGCTCACCATGGAAACACCACTCTTGTCATGTCATCATTCCCTCTGTGGTTTCACCTGAGCCATGGCTGATGCGTGAGGGGTAGGTTATCTCTCAGTTCTCGCTGCCTTCCACGCAAGGATAACCTTCTACCTTGTTTTGAGGCAGGGTCTCTTGTTCACCAGAAGCATCCAGGGGATCCTCTCCTTCTCCACGGCCCTTCTCACCACAGTAGCACTGGGATTACAGTGAGCAGGTTTTCATGAGCTCTGAACTCAGTGACTCGGGTATGGCCCGCTTTTATCCCCTACACCATCTCCCAGGCCCATGTTCATTCTCTTCACAACCAGAATTTTGGCCAGATCCTTTGGGCTTCACAGATAAACAAAGTTTGGTGTTCAAGGATGTTAACCTTCCCCAATAGATGAAGATAGTTTCGAACATCAATAATTTAAATCTAAGGTGAGCAACAAGAAATAACATCTACTTGGCAAAAAATAAAATAAGGAAGAGGAGGAAGGGCTAAGAGGAGGGTTGCTTTGCTTCAGGACTTCAAGGACTCACTCAGGAAAGCCTCCCAGTTGGGAACATCTCCGAGGGCCGCCCCACCTGCAGGGGGCAGCAGTTAGCTATCCCCAGAAGTGGGGCCAGTATTGGCTTGCTAGACCTTCTGAGTGTAAGAGAGGCCAAGAATTAAAAAGCAACAATTATATATATATCTTTATATTATATTATATATATTATAAAAAAGCAGCAATAATATATATATCAATCATTTTATATTTTATTATATATATTATAAAAAAGCAACAATAATATATAATATATATATCTCAATCATATTATATTATATATATATATATATATATATATATATGAAACCTTTAGATTTTAAAACATACAGTAGTGCAGGTCAAACAAGAGAGCCTCCATAACTCTGGCTTATGAGAAGAAATGACTCGCATTCCCAGGAAGGCTTTCTGGTGACATTGCAGTCGCAGTCTGACCTTGAAAGTCTAGTGAGCCCTGCAGGTGGAGGGCAGAAGAAGCATGTTCTAGCTGAGAGGTTATGTGACAAGGGCACAGGAGAAGAATCTTCCAAGACCTAGATTTGCCAGGCCCCCAAGAGAGACTGGAGTTCTTGTGGATCGTTTCACTGATGAGGAAACTGAGGTATAGGGCATCAGCTCTTGGCTGCTAGATCACAGGAGAAGTGAGGTAGGCCCAGTTTGGAAGAGAAGGCTGGAGATGAATGGGCGAGGACTTTGAGCGCCAGGATAGAGGCTTGGGCTTGAGTAAGCGTCAGCACCCGAGAGTGTGCCTGCCTCCACCTCATCGAATCTTCCCAGGATGACTTCTTCCACCCTCATTTTCCACATGCGGACACTGAGACTCAAAGATTCTATGCCACATGCCCAAGTTCAAATAGCTCGTAAGTGGCAGGGCACATTCTCAAATCCACGTTTGTCTGACCCAAAGTTTGTGCTCTTGACCCCTACGTGAGACAGCAAGAGAGAAGGGACGTGGTAAGCTTTAGAACGAGGTCCCATTGCCTAGAGTTTTCCCGTTCTCTCAGGCATTAGCTCCATGAGCTCTGTGGTGCTTTATTAACGGGCATTAGGTTTCCATACTTTGTGAGAAGCTCCGCCCCCTTTTAAACACAGCTGTCTTGGAGGGTGGGGAGAAAGCATGTTCTAAACAGGAGTTGTTTAACTAATTGCCAATTATCTCTGAATAGGGTATGGTTTCCAACAGCTGTGAGGGATTTTGGGCCCCATCCACTGCCTACTGTTGCTGGTACTTGGCGTGTGGTGAGGTATTCTTGGCCTCTTGCTGCAGACAAGCCTGTGCCTTTCCCTCCTCCATCCATGAGGCAGCCTGCGCTGACTCTGCTCCAAGTAGCTGGGTACCGCCCCCTCCCCCTACCTCTCTTCCTCCTCCCTGCCCTCTCGGAGTGGCAGTGCCTGGCACTGAGGAGGGCCAAATCATCTCCTAGCATTTCATCCCATGTCCAGTGCACTAAACCTCTCCTGGGATGTGCAGGGCTCTCACTCAAACCTGAGACCATCACCCACCTTACCTCAAGAAGGAGGCTCATGGCTGGCTGCGCACGTGGTACACAACTGTAATGCCAGTGCTTGGGAAGCCGAGACAGGGGGATTGCCATTTCCAAGCTGGGGGGGGGGGGGAGGCACACAGCAACAAATAAAAAAAAATCGAATCTGAGATGCCCATAGACCTCAGAGTGGATGGAAGATGTTAATTGTCCCCTCTGGCTGTGCCTGCTGGATTCCTGGGAACAGGCCACAGGCAAACCTTTGTAAATGTTAATCTCCCATGCTAAAGATATCACACTGCCTTTGATGTTCCCAAACATGTTGACTGTATCTTGGTAGAGGGCGTGTGGCCTCCACAGGCCAAGTGCTTGTTTTGTCTGTCGTCCCCTTCCAGGAGCACAGTGATGGGGTACTCACCTCCAACTGAGGGATGGACAGCCTCCTGTAAGACACGCTTAGGGAGGGGTGCAAAGATGCACACTTTGGGACACCTCACCCCCATCACTGAAACCAAACCTGACTGAGTCATTCTGTCATCCAAGAGCCATCAGATCCAAGCGGATGATTGACGGTTTACAAACTCCTCCTGCTGATATGGAAAAGAAACGGAAGGATTGATTGTGTAACCCACTCATATTTGCATTTGGTGAAGGTGACGTAGTTGCTGTAATAAACGAAACTGTAGTGTAGACTAGCTCGACTACAACGATTTGAAATTTATCTGTCTCTGATGAAACCGAGCTCCTATGAAGATGTCCTTCTCTAAACGAAGATTCAGGAAGCCATGCTCATCCCATCGGGTGGCCCTTCTTCTGCAGTGCATGGCTTCCCAGGCGGCTGTGTGAGCCTGCAACAGGCTGTGGCAGGAGGGGGCTTACCTGTTTGACACCTGCAGGTGGCAGGAAAGAACACAGGTCACTCCTCCCATATTTCATTGGATCTCTCTCGCTTGCTCGCTTGCTCTCACATTCGCCCTCGCTCTCTACCTATTTCCCTCCCCCCCCCACTGTCACTGCTAAGAATTGCACGAAGGGTCTTACACACACTAGGCAAGTGCTGTCCCCTTAGCTAGACCCTCTTGCTCCATCGGCTCTTGCCCCAGTCACAGGACATCATCTGGAAGGGATGCTGGGAAATAACAGTTCTTGGTTTAGAACTGCCTTGTTAGAGCAGCCTGCACCATAGAAATGGGTATATGGCTCTTAGGCATATGATTAGCCTGTGGGTAGCCCAAGGGAACTCTGAGAAGACAGCTGTGCAATGGGAGGAAGAAAAAGCAGTTGGCTGAGAGAAAGTACAGCAGGCTCACATCTGAGAATTCAGCTTTGGTAAGGCACTTCCTCTTTCTGAAAGACGGAGACCCGTAGAATGGGAAGATAGTCAAAGTGACTGCGTGTCATAAACTAGTAAACAACAGTCTATCTGTGGTTGCCAATTGTTTCCATTCATCTTCTTGTCACTGTGACAGAATACCTGACAGGAACAACTTAAGGGAGGAGAGATTTATTGTGGCTCCTGGTTTCCGTCCATGGCTGCTGGCCTGCATTGTGGCGGCAGGAGTGGACAACGGTAAAGTGTGTGGCGGAGCAACCCCTTCACCTACTCAAGACAGGAAGCAGAGACCCCCACAAGAAAAGGCCAGGGTAATAAACCCCCAAGGACCTGCTCCAGTGACCTACTTCCTCCTGAGCCAGGTCCCACCTCCCAAAGTATTCACAATCTCTCAAAATAATGCTGCCAGCTGAGGGTTGCCACCCCCATAGGAAAAAAAATATCAACAATGAAAGAACTGGCAATGCTGGGCCCAGGAGCCTCCGTGGTAACAATTAGCTACAACCAGATGTTGACGGTGTGTAAAGGCCCCTGCACTTCTCTCTGTTCCCTCTGGCCAGTTTTGCCTGTGGCCATAGCCTTCCCAACCCTCAGCTGTAGGTGAGTATGAAACTCCTGAATTTACAAGTGTCGCATAGATGACTGATGAAGCACTCACAAGCTTTGGAACCGGATTGCTTGTGCACCTCTTCTTCCATGGTCATTTCCAAAGCTCTGTGCCCTCCGCCTTGCGTGGCCAGAGGCAGCACAAGGTACCAGTGCCCAGTGCCCGCTGGCTTCCCAAACTCCTCAGCTCTACCCACAGCTCCTTACCACCTAAAGTTCATGCACACAGAATTTTTAGTTGCCAGTGATTTATCTCGTATCACTGTTTTATATTATGTTGCAAATGTTGTGCCACAAACTTGACACTCTTGTGGATTTTCATAAGATAATGAACTAGAATTTCCAGAGAAAGTTTTATTCCAGAACTTGGAGAAGCCCTGTAAGTCCAGTAATACGATTATCAAGTTGGCCTGCTGGGACCCGTGCTGGGGAGAATGAATGACTGACAGCTGTAATTGATTGGCAGAGGTAAGGATGCCAGGGGTACAACTTTGTCAGAGCAGTCTGTTTATCTCCTGCCAATGTCCACTTGGATATCGCAGGGAAGGCAGGAGATGAGCAATCATGGAAGACTTTTAATGATCTGTTGACAGAGCACAGTTAAAAAATAGATTACCTTGGGCAGAGCAAGGAAGCAAGGGAGTGATGTGAAAAAGAGGTTGAGGGAGGAAGGGGAGAAAGATCATGAAGGAAAAGAAGAGCAGGAGAAGTGAAGGGAGGAAAAAGAAAATAAGAACTCCCAGTATAATCACTAAGGGAAGGCTAAGGTCTGATGCTATAGCAAATGGTCCAGTGTTTCATCCATCGAAGGTCAGCAGAGGTCTCTGTTCCATGTTGTCCTCAGTTGAGAAGGTCCACCATCTGGAACATGATTATGGGATGGAGAGAAAGAGAGAGAGATGAACCATTCCTTGTGTTTCGGTAACTACTGGAAGTGGCACCCATCACTTCTTTATACATCGTACAGACAGAGAAAGTCATGTGTGCTCTGGTCACCCAGAGTGGCTCCCTAAGTACAGTCCTGCCACACACTGAAATGAAATGTCTGTGAGCAGCCCCCATATCTCTTTCTCTGATGATTCTAGGATTTTGGATCAGGAGTGGAGATGTTTTAATTGGGACTCTTTGGTTTGAGAATAATAGAAGGTGAAATTGGAGCTCCTTAAACAAACAATGATTCTGACTTCCTAAGCCAAAAGTCCAAGATTAGTGTCAACAAAGTTAATAAAGCGCAAGGAGTCAAAGCCTCTTCAGTCTGTTCTTTCCATCTTCCAGCTCGGTCCCCTCCTATTGGAACTTCATTCACAGGGGCTAGAGTCCCAGGTTCAAGTTCAATGGAAAAAGAACAAGTCTGCTTCTCGCCCATGGTAATGGCAATTCTAAGGATCTTCCTGAGCTGCCTGGGGCTATCTGGGGCATACACTCCAATCCTGAACCCATCTCTGAATTCAAGGGACAGAATATTAACCATGCCTCAGTCACCTGCCTAGCCTGGATCCACAATTGAATGAACATTATCAGAAATATATGGTGGGTTCATGAAAGGATAGATCTGCTTGCAGAGAAATGGAATGGAATGTAGGTATGAAAAATGCAAATAAATATCCCTTATCCATGGCAGGACAGAGCTGGTCTGACTTGGTAGTTTCCCAGGTATTGTTCTGTAGACGTGGTTCAGAGATTGTTTACAAAAGCTGGGACGATGCTGTCTTGTAACCATCAAATTTGCCAATTAGTTTGAGCATTTGTGTTCATTCACAGTACATTCACACATGTTGGGATACTCTCTCTAGGAGCAATAGTCATTAAACCTTCTAGATGGGGGATTATGCTGTTAGATGTGACATTAAGATTTCTATGAAACAGAAAAAAAAAAGATGTTCCTTAAAGGGAAAACTTCAAGGAAAAGCAGAAGCTTAAGCATCCTGGCTCCTGGATCCCACCTCCATATTTCACAATATTCAGAAAGTGGCCAGACTTTATATATGCCATCAGCCAAACTGGGTCTCATGGCCACCTAGCCACTAGGAAGTGTGGGAAAGTAAGTAACTTGCAAAGAAAGGATATAGAATTATCATAACTGGCCCTGGTATAAATAGTTTATCCTCTAGTGCTGGGTGCATTGTCACTCTAAAGAAACCAGGGGCCCCTTAGGAAAATGGAAGGAAGGAGATGGCTGCTAAGGAGCTAATAACCATGTATGATAGAACTGGATCTCTTTGCAGTTCCCTAAGCCGAGGACTGGGCCTATGCTTCTGTTAGTCCTCTACAGACTCATGAGAATTGTCCACAGTGATCTCCTCACAGCATGAGTCCTCACAGCAAACCTGAGGCAGTGAGTGGCACACAGACTTTAAAGGGCTGCTGATGTTGAGCATGGTGGGTGGGGCACATCTGTACTCCCAGCACTCGGGAAACTGAGACAGGGGGAATCATGAGCTGGAGGCCAGCCTGGGTTATATAGCAAGACTCTATCACCAAAGTGTCCCCTTGTAACAGATTATTAACACTGTAATAGTTTTTATAGATGCAGAAACTGAACTTGGGGGGAATTGCGTACCCAAGGACATATACAAGTAGAAGGTAAAAGTAAGACATTGGCATGTGTGTGTGTATCAAGAGGGTGCTTTGGCAGTAAGAAAAAATAAAGAAATTTGAGGAAAAATGGTTGAACAGCGAACTTACCCAATCACAGAAAAAAATCGACACATAGTCTCACTCATCTGCAATACCTAACCTGAATCTGCCCAAGATGCCTTACATACCCAGCAAGCACCTCATGGACTAGACAATAAGGTGGATGGGAGGGCGGGGAGGGAATCAAAGGGTGGAAAACAGTAATCCGGACCCAAATGGCAATGGTACCATAAAATTCTACTTCCTAAAAGACAGACCAAATGGCTGAACCTTCACTAGACCCTTACAGGAAACACCTGAACCACAAGACACTGGAGAGGGTAGGATCAAGACTGACCTAAATCTCCTACATCTTCCCTCCCTCCCTCTCCCCCTCTCCCCTCTATCTCTCTCCTCTCTAACTCTTGTATATTAGTTATCTTTTTCCTCAATTTCTTAGTGGACACTGACCTGTAACCCCCACTTCCAGCTTGGGCCTACCATCCACAATGAGCTTTTGATCAGAGAAACCTACAAGGTTTCCCCAAACAATGACAGACTTCTGTCAGAGTACTTGATGACCCACCAAAGGCCAGTGGTAAGACCCTATTGCTGAAGACTCCATACGCAGCTGACGCGTAAAATGGAATGACATGGCTGGAAGCCAGGAGAGAGTCAGTCCCCAGACAGTCAGCATGTCTAGTGCCAGAAGGTGCTACATAGGCGACTGGGGGAAATGACCAAGATCTGTCCAAGCAACACATTGTTTAACCTAATTAGCAACAAATAACCGGATGTGATGCCCACACAAGTGCAATAGTGGTACACAGCCATGGTGAGGAATCAATTGCTCTTGATTTGGCTAACTGATCCACTCAGTGGTACTAGACCCTTAGCTGGAGCTTGGAAACAAGTCAGAACCACACCCAAACACAAGCCCACTCTACAATATCAAGCTACCATCAATCACGGGGTATAAGAGGGCCTACACCTATCAAACTGTCTATCAAAAAAGTAAGTGTTATCTCAATTTTCCGGGTGCTAACTTACTCTCCATTGGAGAATCTGCTTCTCTTTTCCAGATAGATGCAGATCCTAAGAAAAGAGCTGCCCCAACATACCTCAAAAGGGGCCCAACTGAAACTAAGGACAACTGGCGAAATAAGCAAGGGTGATGTTTTCCTGTGAACCGGATACCAGCACAAAGGGGAAGGAGATCAACACAGAGAAAAATCAACTCCTACCAAATCAGAGAGCCAAAGCCTCAGAGGCCCCCAACACCTCAGCACTGAAGCAGACCAAAAATGAACCCAACATGGCTCAGGGAAATCTTACGGAAGAGGGGGCGGAAAGAATGTCAGAGTTACATGTTGGGTCATGATTTGCAGAGACATTTATCATACTAATAACTGGGGGCTAACTCCACAATGCACGACCCATTTGCATTAACAAGGAGGGTCTATTGGGAGGGGGTAGATCACAGATGAGCCTAAATAATGGTACCAAACTGCCTGTATTCACTGAAATGAAAACTAATAAATTAAATTAAAAAAAAAAACCAGAGTTTCAGTGATAAAGTAAAATGGAAACTAACTTTAAAAAGAATAATGACTCTTTAGTCGTGGAAATTTTAATAGAACATGGAACAACAAGTGGAAGGAGATTGCTGAAGATTCTTGTACTTTGACAAGTAAACACACATGTAACTTAGTTTAAGAAGCAGGTTGTGCATGGGGTAGTGACAATCAGATCTGCTATCAACTGTTCTTTTTCATAGGACCAGGAATTTCAATTTCCATTGGAATCACTGTACAGCAGAAAAATAGCTTGTGTTTATCCTATTAGCTTTGCTGTGTACTATGTCTGATTGAGAAGAACAGATACAAATAAATATTCTCCATGAAAAAGAAACAAGAGGGTGCTTTGGGGCTGAAGAGATAGCTTAGTGGTTAAGGCACTTGCCTACAAAGCCTAAGGACTCAGGTTCTGTTCCCCAGGACCCACATAAGCCAGATGCACAAGGTGACACATGCTTACAGGCCCTGGTGCACTCTCTCTCTCTCTCTCTCTTTATCATTCTCATAAATAAATAAATAAATTGATTAATTTTTTTTCTTGAAAAAAAGAGTGCTTTAAACACAGAACTTTCTCTACATAGAGGCTGACTATAAGAAGACCCAAGCAGAGGAATGTGCAAAGGTCTAGAGGACAGGTAGCAAAAGACACTTTAAATGTTTACATCATCCAGCTGGAAGGACCTTGAGAGTTAGGAGGCTGTGGGCCTTGTACACAAGCAACAGAGAGCCACTGGATATCTTAGGCATCAGCACCTATGCAATCCACCCTTAAAAATCAACTGCAGGGTAAACAATTAGAGCCAGGAGCCATAGGGGAGGTTAAAAGAGGTTAAAAGAGTCTGGGTCACCGTGGAAATCCAGTGCACAAGCATAAGTGTGCACACACACACACACACACACACACGGAAGAGATGTCATCCAGCAAATATGGATACTAGAGAGGACAGCTTGGAGAACACAGATAAATCTAGCTGACTCTTGGGTGCCACTTGCTAAGATAGGCAAAAATGGGGGAGGGGTGGACAGGGGGAAATTGGAAGGCCAGGAGCTCGGGCAGCTTGACTCCAAGCTCTTAGTCTCAGAATGTTCTGGATCATCAATAGCTATCCCACAGGAAATGATAGAACCTAGTAATGACCAGAGTCAGAGGTATTCGGGAACCACCCCCTCCATAGGAATGGAGAAAGTTTCACTACGGGGCAGGTGTGCAGATATGCCCCCCTCCTGCAGCCTGCTCTGTCCCCTGGCCTGAGCAGGGGCCCAGGGAGCACTGTTCTCATCTGTCTCCCAGCCTCCATTTAAGGCAAGACCCCTGGCTTGTCAATTCCCTCCAAACAATCTTCAGGAATACCCCAGGTAGATCTTGCATTTTATTCCTTCTCAGCACCCATCACATGTCTGGTCCAGAAAGTGTATAGATAACAAGGTGAAATATTGTGTAGAAGAATAAATGGCCCAGATAAATTAATAGTTGTTTGGGGTGGGGCAGAGTAATAAAGGCCACTGACCCTGGTGGGGCAGAGGAAGAGGAGGATATAGCTTACTGGTAGAGCACTTGCCTAGCTAGCATACCTAAGGACCTGGGTTCAAGGCCCGGCATGATACTCACCAAGTGAGTAGATGGCTCACTTACATACAGGCACTCTGCAAGCAGCCTGCATGGGGTCTTTTTTGTTTGTTTGGTTGGTTGGTTTGGGTTTGGGTATTTAGTTGTTTCTATGTGGTCATGCTGGTGACCAAACCTAAGGCCCCATGCTTGCTATGCACGTTTATACCCTGGCCCTACCACTGGCCACGTTAATACAAACATCCTGGCACAAGCTCAGGACAAAATGGGCCACAAAGAGCCTAGTGTCAGATCCACATATGCACAGGAACATGCATGCAAAGATCAGAGCAGACAAGGCTATGTTTTCTAGAACAATCTTGTTTTCCACCTTACATATGGGCAGTCACTCAATAGGTGACCAGTGGGTATGCCTGGCTCAACAGACAGCACCGTAAAGAGCACATCCTAAGACATTCTCGAGACATGCCCATGCTCTGCCCAGCACCAGCTAGGATGCATGTGTCATTTTCATTGGAGTGGGACGGGCTCCGAGGGCCTGGGCCACCTGCACATCGTCACACAGCTGACCCGGGGCAGAGTGAGATGCAAACCTGGGTTCCCCTGCATGGCGTTGCCTTTGCTCAGCTGCTGTCCCAAGGGCACAGCACAGGCTGGACCACTGGGAGACGCTTCTAGGGGAGTGTCTGCAGCGCAGGTGGCTTAGAAGAGTGGCAGGGAGAGAGAGCAATGTGACAGAGGGGCTAGGCTGGGGCTGTTTAGGAAGAGTGACACCAACACAAGGAGCCTTGGGACATGAGTCAGACAAGTGGAGGGCTTCAAGGAACAGAACAAGTGCAGTTTGCAACCTTCTAACGCACCTCTGTCTCCAAGCTAGCAAGCTAGGAGCATGCAGGTGAAAGTTATAGGCATGGCCTGGAGACCGGAACCTATTAGGAGGCTGATGTCACAGTCCACTATGGGAGGACCAGAGCTTGCAGGAGAGAGAAGATAGCACACAGGGATCTAAAAGATGCTCATCCCTGCCAACTTTCCAAACTCATAGTCACTGATTCCGTGAAGAACGAAATAATATTTCAAGCTCAGTGGGTACGTGATCCACGCCCTGGAGCTCTATACCATGACAATCCAGGACAACAACTTGTGCTTAAAGAGGCAAAAACAGCCGACCACTCTATCCTGGCTCAGGCCTAGGCATAGAGAATAACCGAGACCTTCCCAGGCTCTTCCCTTCCTTTGACACCTTTCAAACCTTTCAGTAGAGTCTTAGTTTCATCTATAAAACAGGGACAATAATAGTGCCTATTCCCCAGTGTTTGTTGAAGCTCTGCTGAGGCCATGTATGCAAAACTTTACTATGATAACTGGCATGTACTGAGAGTTTAATAAGGCAGCTATTATTCTTGCTAACAAGATAATTGTTTAGGTAACATCTTAACTCTTGAACTGTGCAATTAGCAGCTTTCAGCAAAGGAATTGGTGTTGGAACTCTCAAGTATCATGTGTTTCAGCCTCGAGGCAAACTTGGGACTCATGACTTAGAAATGTCAGAAGATGAAACAAATGCGACTGGATTTAAGAAGTTATGAACTGTCGTTTCCTCCTACTACAAAGATGCTAGCTTTAGATAGGGAGCTGGACCAACAGATAGTAAATCACAAGAACTAAACCTATTCTTCCTTTTGAAGTAATGAATGCTGTTTAAAAAAAAAAAGAAGAAGAAGAAGAAAAGTAAAGAAAAACCATCTTTGCAGCCACAAGTCCCTGCTTGTGTGACAGAAGTTCATGGTGTCACCTCTGGGAGTTTTCATTATTCAGCTGTTTAGGGAATGAGTGATTGATGTAATTAAAGTTATTGGTAAAGAAAAGCTCAGCTACCAAGGGACAGATGAGTCAGCAGCAAGTTTAAGTAATGAAATAATGTTCTAAGGAGTAATTTTTAAAATAAGTTTTTCTTTTTATTTTTTTAACTGAAGACATCTTAAACATGGTAGGTCAGCAAAAAAGATGTGAACTAGTGAAGAATAGGGGAAAACACTACATGATTTGAGAAATTCTTAGATGCAGTCATTTTTCCACCCTAAAAGACCATTTTTATTGGGCACTAATGGTTCCAACCAACATTTTTTGAAAAATATTTTATTTATTTGAGAGAGAAAGAGAAAGATGGATATATATATATATATCTCATATATATGTAGAGAGAGAGAGAGACTAGCCACTGTGAACCAACTCCAGATACATGCACCACCTTGTACATCTGGCATATGTGGGTCCTGGGGAATCAAGCCTGGGTCCTTAGGTTTTGCAGGCAAGTGCTTTAGCTGTCTAGCCATCTCTCTAGCTCTCCACCAGCATTTACTGCAAAGCAGTTATGTGCTTTGGACACCTGGTCTCATTTACCTTCTGATGGGTCCTGTTATGACCTCCCATCTTACAGACAGATACCCACATCCACAGAGATAGATGAACTTAATACATGAGGCTGCAGGCTACAATGTGGCCTAGATAGGGAAGGGGTTCTGTCAGGAGAACTCTAGAGCACTTCACATCACCATAGGACCAGGTGTTGGGGCACTTCGCCTGTACCTCCAGCATGCCCCAAACAACAGAAGGCAGGTGGTCAGGGTTTGAAGCCACATAAGGCTAGCTCCTGAGCTCTTTCTAAGTTCATGACACACTCTTTGGGAAAGCACAAACAAATGTGCTGGCTTGGAATCCACACCGTTGCCTTCATTCTCATCAGCACTTGCTGAGCACCCAGAAAAGCAGCCCATGTGCTCTGCACTGATGCAGCAGTGACCACTGGGAACATGGAGACCTTGAGGAGGACATGCTGTAGTTCATGGCACAGAAGACAAGGCTCAGAGCTGTGCAGAGGATTAAACGGAAGAAGACCTCTCCAAAGGATCCAGGGGCTTAGGAATGAATGCAAATGAGATACAGGGAAAAGAGAGGTGTCTGAGTTTCTAAAGTATCTCTGCTGGGGAGAGGCTGACCTGAGGCTGGGGAAGGTGGCTTCTATTTGGGGCATTTTAAATTGGAGTTGCATGTGGTCCCTCAAGTTGAAGATGTATATTGGAGTTGTAGTCAGATGTGTGACTTAGAGCAAGGGTGGGGGGTGGAAATAAAGGTCTTGGACACTTAGCCAGCTGCAGCTGGAGCTCCACTGAGGGACATGGATGACCTGCCAAGTCAGGTATACACAGGCTTACCTGGTCCCCACACAGGAAAGAGAGAGTGAGAGAGACACAGACAAGGAGGTATGGTGGGATGTTGACTTTATGACATTGCAGCCCCTTCTTGGCAATACTAACCAGTGGTCACAGGCCACCCTGGCTGACTGCAGCAAGGGGAAGCTGTAAAGAGCTCATTTGTGAAGAGCTGAAGGTAAGGAGCCAAGCAAACCTTCTTAGAAGGAAGTACAGGTATCTGGGTGCTTGTGCTCACTCTGGGGTTCCCAGAACCACTGACCCTAGCCAGCTTCACAGTTTTTGTTGTTTGTTTTTTTTTTTTTTTTTTCTCTCATTGCTGGAGCTCTAATCCCTCTCTTCCCCCTGCAAAAGGCAAGATAGATCAAGGCCTTCCTGGAGTCAGTGAGCATGTTCAGTTGTTGGCTTTGGTCTTTCACCCCCAAAGAGTGGCTCCCAGACAGAGACAGGGGATGACACCACAGTCCAGGGGGTAGGAGGGGCCCAAGCTCAGCAAGTTTTTCTCCTTATGAGTCCTGTCTCCCCTGAAGCTCAACCTGGAATGTGGATGGGATTGCAAGGAAGTTATTAACAAAGAGCTCTCAGAGGAAGCTGCTGAGCTATCAGAAGCAACATGCTCAAGAGAAGCAGCTGTCCCAAGCTCTGGCTGTGTTGTGTTAAGCAAGTTGCTTGATCTCTCATGTCCTTGGTTTCTATATCTGTAAAAGGTGCTGAGTTTGTTTCCCAAAGTATGGTAAGAACACGTCTGAGGCTTGTGTAATGGCATGCCTATCATCTCAGCTATTCAGGAGGCTGAAGCAAGAGGGTATCTGACCCCCAGGAGTTCCAAGTCAGCCTGGACAATAGAGACAACACTGTATCACATGGGAAGGGAAGGCCTGAGGGTATAGCACAATGCTGGAGCACTTGCCTGGAATGCTCAAGGCCTGAGTTTGAGTCTCAGTACTGTGTCTATGAAAATCTTTCAAGGGCTGGAGAGATGGCTTAATGGTTAAGGTGCTTGCCTGCAAAGCCTGAGGACCCAGGTTCAATTCACCAGGACCCACATAAAGCCAGATGCACAAGGTGGCACATATATCTGGAGTTTGTTTGCAGTGGCTAGAGGCCTTGGCGTGCCCATTCTCTCTCTCTCTCTCTCTCAAATATAACTAAAATATTTTAAAAATATATTTTAAAAAGAACTTTTTAAAAAAGCAATAGGATTGGATGAGCCCTTAGGTGCAAGCAGTCTCTGAAAGCTGCTAGTTGCCTTCAATAAAAGGAGAGCAAGGAGTAATAAGTTCATTGTTGGTTGTTGTTGTTATCAATGTCTTTTGCTTCAGTCATAGTAGCCATACAAGCGTTCCTTTTCTTTTAAAAAATTGTGTGTGTGTGTGTGTGTGTGTGTGTGTACATGTGTGTGCATGCTTGGCAGGGTCTCTTGCCTGCAAATGAATGCCTGTCTGACTTTACATGGATGGCCTGGGGAATTTAATCCAGGCCAGTAGGCTTTGCTTAACCACTGAACCATCTCTACCACCCCCAAATATTCCTCTCAAAATAAGTATATGGGGCCAGGTGTGGTGGTGTAAGCCTTTAATCCCAGCACTTGGGAGGCAGAGGTAGAAAGATTGCTGTGAGTTCAAGGTCACCATGAGACTACATAGTGAAATCCAGGTCAGCCTGAGCTAGAGTGAGACCCTACCTCGGGGGTGGGGGGAAGGAAAAAAAGCATGTGGTAACAGCATTTGAAGGAAATGATTGTGCCCACACCAGTGCCAAAAGTGAGAGACCAGGAAATGTATTTGGATGATGGGGTCAGAACGAGGCTGGAGGAGCTCAAAGCCAACAAAGGGTTCACTTAAACCCAGTAGAAGCTTCTCAAACGTTTTTCCGGTACCTTTGCCAGACTGAAAGAGCAAATTCAAAAGCCAATATAAAATAAAATAAAAATAAAAAATCTTTGGAGGAAAAATAGCTCCATCCACCAAAATAAGGCAAGCCCATGTTTTTTTTGTTTTTTGTTTTTTTTTTTTCTATCTTCTTCACATGAGCGGAGATGGGGCTAGTCCAAATGAGCCCTTTTCTCCATGTGGCCATGAGTCAACTCTTGGGATCCAGGGGAACTGGTCCTCAGTTACCAGTGACTGCTGTGCACAAGAGCATGGGGCGGGGGGGAGATCCAGGAGCTACTGATCACTCCAGGATCCCAGTGTAGAGACACCATAAGAATACAGGGTGAGCAAAACAAACAGACAACACAAAGAAACCCTTGTGGCTTGCACCTAAAGAAAACCCTCAGAAGCAACTGTGTGGCAAGTCTGATGATGTCAAATAGTGTTAGCTAGAAAGGTGTTTGAAACATTTTGGAACCATGAGGGTATTTAGAATATGGAGCTAACTGATGCCTGACTCTGCTTGAAATATGTTGAGACACTGTTCCTAACGGCCTGTGGGTTCCCTCGGGGACAAAGCCACTGATAGTTTATAGAAAAAAAAAGAAAAGAAAAGAAAATTCCCCAGGCTGACGACCATACAGAAAAGCATGGGGTGGGGGGGGGGAGTGTCAAGCTGAGTGTCAAAAATTCAAAATAACTACTTGAAAGATTCATGACTTACAGCCTTGGCCCCAACTCAAATCTTTGTTTATGGGATTTGCTCTGTGAGGTGATGGGCAAAGGAATATTAATTTTTGCTTCTGTGACGTGAGGTAATTGTGGGCGGGCAGAAGTCACGTCCAATGGGAGAAATGAGCAGCCCCTTTTCAGACAGCGATTACTCGGAGCAGACAACACTCGCTGGCAAGAAAACAGCTGCAGTCCCTCCTTGTTGTTGAGTCTCAGGGAGAGATGGCGCATTCTGGCTTCTCCCTCATCTGTACTTCACACACGGAGTCCTGAGGAGGCAGCCTTCCGCCAGCCACGTTTGATGAGAGCTAAGATGTTTCCCAGCCCAGCCTAAAAATATCTCCCTTGACAGCCTGTCACCGTGTCTGAGATTCTGCCATTATAAATGCATTTCTCTCTGTTAAGGCATTTTGTTTCTGAGAGTTCTCTGTTAAGATACAGATCTCCTGGAGAACGTAGCTTGGTTGAGGCAGGAGAGGACTACTCAAGCCAGGAGCTAGGAGACCTGGGCTGGGGCTGGGGCTTTCTCAGTGAACTCACTGTATGAGCTTGGATATGTTGTGTGTACCTCCCAAACCAGCACTTCTACATGGGAATAAAAAGACAGGAAAGAAAGGGGTGATACGGTCAGAGAAAGCTAAGCTCTATGGTTTCAGGAGATGATGCCCTTTGAAACTTCTCTGAACACAAGCATCTTTCCCTGACCGTTTAAGGTACCTTGTCACTGGCAACCCAGCATATCCATTACAGTTACTATAAGCCAAAGGGTTTGAGAGGTCATGTCAAAAAATAATGACTTCCTTCCACCCTGATAAAGAAATCCCTGTTCCTCCTTCGATGTTTGACATCTCAGCAAATGGCACCACTATTCTCCTGGGCTATCCAAAACTTCCCTCCTTTCCTTATCTGCCACAGCCCATCAGCAAAGCCTGTTGACACTACCTTTAAAACCTTCAAACCTGGCCACTTCTCTTAACCTCTAAATGCCACGCTGGTCCGAGGGGTATTCCTCCCTTAGCCTTCTCCATCTGCTGTCTAACCCAGTCCAGCTCCCACTGCTGTCCTCCTAGAAGCTCAGCTCATACCAAAATGCCTTTAAACCATGAATTAGTTCTTTAAAACCCTCCCCACTTCCTCCCTTTCTCTCATCACAAATGCCAAAGACATCAGCAGGACCTACAAAGTCCTATATACACTGTCCCTGGCTCTGCCCAGACCTCATTGTCTCCCTCAAAGGTGTCCCTTGAACCTGTTCCTGCTTCAGGAAATTTACGTTTGCTATTCCTTCCACTGAGAACTCTCTTCCTCCAAATATCCCCAGCATTTTGGCCAGTTCCCTAGCCTCTTTCAGGTCTCAGCTCACATACCACCTTCCTTGGGGGCTTCCCAGACTCCCTCATCAGCTGTTACCCATTTAATTTTTCCTAGGCCCCTCATCACCAGTACACTGTGGAAAGCCATCACCATTTATTTGTTGAGCTACTGTTTTTCCCTCTAAAGTGAACGCTGCCAAAGGGCAGGGGCTTTGTTTGGCTTCCACTGCATCCTTGGTCCATTATAGATGCTCAATTAATAGTGCTTGGAGGAAGGACAGAAGAGACAAGCATAGCTGCACTAGCAAAAAGGCTAGTGTAAGCACACCCCGAAGCAATAGTACCAAAGACTCTCCTGCCTTCCCTTCCAAGCAAGACAGGATGTCCTGGAAGAAAAGATAGGGCGTCTTATTGAGAGATTTGGAAGGGACAGTGGGGATGGGGTGGGAGGTAGGTAGTTAGGGAGTTGGATCTGGAGGTAAGAATCCAAGCTGAACTTCGAAGCGATGCAGACTGCAGGCTCTTGACTGAGACCAGGAAAGTGCCACAAAAGGTTCGTGTGGATGGATTCTACAAGGAGCCTGCAGGCAAAGGGATAGTCAAGTGTGGGAAGAGCCCATCAACTACCCTGAAACAGAGATGCAAGGCCGCTTTGCTTCTGTTAGCTCTTCAAGGTCAGCCTCAGCTGGCCACTGGAGGGTCTAACTGCTTTCCAGAGTCACTCCACAATCCCCATCAAACTCCCAGGAATGACATTGGCCAGAAGTGAGAAGGAACAACTATGCTGGCAGGATCCTGCCCCATCTCCCACCTCTGACTTCACCCCAAGGCTGGGCTAGCATCTCCCAGTCTCTAAGAGAACATGATCTTATTAACTATGTTGATGCCATGCCCTAAGGGTGCTCCTTTTTCAAGTGAGAGTGTGGAGACTCAGACCGGTTACTGGGACCTTCCTGGAGATGCAATTGAACCACAGCTGCCCAAGCACCCATCCAGTAGCTGTAACGTCTCTGAACCACCATCCACGTTCACAGCGCCTTGCTGCCTTGGGCTCCACAGTCACACCATAGAGAAGTCTCCACCTCCTTGTGTCCTGGCTTCTTCCCCAGTGGGCCCCAGGGCGGTCTCCAGACTTGAACAGTCTGCCTGCAGGGGGCGACGGCGGCCAGCTAGAAACTGCATCCCTCTACCGGGTCCGGATTCCCCCCTACTCCTGAAATACGTGCACGAGGACTGCCCGCAGGAAGCGGCCAGGATGCGAGCTAAGCAAAGCGTTCGGCGTCGGCCACTTGGAGAAACCTTGCCGGGTGCGGAGGCTCAGAAACCGAGCTAGCTTGTCGGGTTGAGCGCCGCCGCCAGGCCGCGGGTGTGGACGCGCGCTCTGAAGCTCTTGTTTGATGAGCAGCGGCCAATAAATTCATTAATCATCATTTTATGCCTCATCAAGCCCCCTCCAGGCCCCTCCATGGGAGTTACACAAATTAGCCCCTGAAAAGACAGTAATTTCAGTTTAGCGAGGTAAGTGCTCGGCGCACAGAGCTCTCCTGACAAGCCCATCCATCAGCGAATTGGGACGGGCCATGTCCACACTGTCCATCCTGCCCAGCCTGGCCTCTCTGGACCCGGTTCTCTAGCCAAGCCGGGCTTCTGGGGGCTACTCCGCTTAGAGGGAACCCTTCTTTCCCCCGTTCCTTGACATCCCTCCCTCCCGTGTTCAGCTCCCCCATCTCGCTCCAGCCTTTCTGAACCAAAGAGAAACTTTTAAAGAAGGCTGGCATCCAAAATTGGGAGGCGACCTCAAGGCGCCTCAGGATGCAGCTGACGCTGAGGTGCGGTGTATCCCTGAGGAGAGAAGAGCCTGACAACCCTTTCTAACCCTGATATCTGGTTGTCCAGGCTCCCTGACTCCTTGAAATTATTGAGTATCACAGCATCTGTAAAGGAGGAATTGATCCAGAAATCCCTGCGGGTTCTGGAAGAGAGCCACGACTCCAAAGGAAGGCCGCATGGAAACAGAAACGGAGCTTCGTCCGTGTCGAGAGTGGCTCTGCTAGAGCTTGGAGGCAGGAGAGGCGAGCCTGGCCTTCTCTGGGCCCCTGCCCCATCTCTCGGAAAGCGCCACCTGGGGAGGAAGAGGAGCCCCAGGGGAAGAAAGGAGAGTCTTCCTTCCGTGGAATGCGCTCAGCGAGGCTGATCCAAGCACTGAAGTTGGATGAGAAAGAAGGGAATAGCAAAGTGAAGAACGTGGTGCTCACACGGAGGGTGGGGGTTGTTGCAAGCAGGACGCCAGAGCTCAGCCTTCTCGCCTTCCCAGCCTGGTCGTACAGAGGGTCCCGGAGGAACCCCACCAAGGCATGCAAAGGTCGGCGACGCTGGGACGAAGGCCGCGCACGGCGGCCGGTCGTCACGCCACGGCCGCGGAGAGCTGGAGCGCTGAGCCACGGGCAGGCAGCTATAGCTCCTTCATTAGCTTCCCCCCACGCGGCGCTGCATGCCTCGGAAAATAAGTTAGCAAACGGGGAGCCGTTTATCTCTTTTATCTTGGGGCCTGATCCAATTAAATAAGTGCACTTTTACATTTGCATCCATCAGGCGGGAGCGCAGAGAGCCTGGGGTTTGCTCCAAGCAAATAAAAGCAGATTTTCTCTGGGAAAGTGACGTCTAGGCGCGCTGGCCTCTTGTGGGCGCCGGGAACCCAGCGCTGCCAGGCGGGAGGCCTCGGGGGACCCAGGGTTTGGGAGTTGTGGCCTACGCGAGGTGGGAGACCCCCACCCCCCAAGTGCCCCTGAGGGGTGGGCCGGTTAGAGCTACGGCCTGCCTCCTTTTCCCCACCCGAGGCATTCTTGTTAGGCCACAGTCTGGGCCCGCCTATTGCCCGGGGTCCCAGGTTACATTTATGCAGAAAACGAAAAGGAGAGCGGGTCTGGCCTTGTTTGGGAGGGAGACCATCAGGGTGGGTCTAGGGACCGTCCCGAAGCTCTGGCTAGTGGAAGGCGAAGGGAGGGAGGCAGGGTTCCAGCCCCGCACGATTTCAGTCCAGTTCCACTGAAGAGCCGCGAGGGTTGGGCAGATCCTGGCCTAGGGCGAGTTCTGCTTCCCAACACCCCCCGCCCCCGCCGCCGCCCCCAGCCCTGCACCTGAACAAGAGCCCAGGGACCAGACAGCGCTTCCCGCTCGGGCGAGTGCACGCGGCAATGAGTGCCCAGCAAACTTGACCACGTCGAGAGTTGAAAGCAATGCGAGAGGAATTCTGTGTTCTTTGCCTCTCCTCTTTTATAATGTCCACCCAAAGGCCAAAAAGCGGAGTCTCAGGGAGTCCCATTCCCAAAATGCTAAGCCACACACACAAGCCCGTGTGGGTCCAGGACGCGAACCTGAAGGGCCCTGCCGTAGTGCCTGCACCTGAAGTGGACCAGCCTTCTACTCACAGGCTACTTAGTCGCCCGAACATTCCTAGGTGGCGGGCTGCCTGGCTTTTGAAATTGTAGGAAAGCTGTGTCGGGGGGAATCCGTAGGGTTAAAGCCGGGTTAGTCAAAGGCCCTGCTTCCCCAAGCCCCCGGCGGAGTCCAGGGTCCAGGACACTGGGCTGGTGAGGTTGTCCAGCTTAAGAGTGGAGCTAAGACCTTGCTGGAGCTGGGGACCGGTCCGCCTTGGGCCCAGTTCCCTCTCCCCGCGAACCCCTTGGCTCTGGGGACCAGTAGGCGGCGCCCTTCCTGAAATGCATCTGAGCCGGACTCGCTCGGGAGAGCAGTGCGGCTCCTTTCACTTTGGGAGCTTTGCAAGCGAGCAGTTTCTTGCCTCTACCAAGAGTTGGCAACTACTTGTTGGGGACCAGGTGAGCTGGGAGACCTGGCGTGAAGCCCAAGACCTTTCCTCTCAAACCCCAAGAGCTGCACACGTCAAGATGAACGAGTGGCCCCCGAAGGGGGTTTGCACAGTAAGAGGCCTCTCAAGCTGGACCCACACCTGAGCAGGGGGTCCATTTTTTTTTTCTCTCCTGGGCCTGGTACCAGAAGTCTGGGAGCAGGACCGAAAAGGCTTACTCACTCCCAGTCTCTCAAGGCCCTTGTGTGCACCCTCGGGAGTTCAAGGGGCTATTCCTTCTCTTGCACTACCCAACCCCTTGAACTCAGTGGGCTGGTACCTAGGAGTAAGCGAGAAATCCATGGAGCGCTCCTGCAGAGACGCCACGCGGTTCTCCCACGACCCTTGTTGCTCCACTTAGTCCCTTAGTGTCAAGCTAGGTGTCCCTCAGTGTGGGAGACTGGCTGGGCGGGGCGCAGGTGGTCCGCCCCGTGCAACTTCAGCTCCTAGGTGTCTTAAGCACTACTGTCTCTTGCACGCAACTTGAGCTCGCCCTGGTGCAATTCTGCGGACAAACCCCGACCCAGGCACTTACACAAGGTACCCCCACCCACCAACACACCCCGCCTCTAAGATGCCCGCTACCCAGATGGCCGCAGAGGCGACAAAATGGAGGTCCAGGGACATGGGAGTCCTAGACCCACAACTACTTCTGGGATTCCAGGCAGAAACTGTTTCTCAAACCCAGATCTGCCTGGCAGGCCACCTCCACAATGACAAAGTCTGTAGACACCAGAAAAACCACTGGCCACCGAAACCGAGTTCTGGAGAGAAGGAAACCGCAGACTTCTGTTGGGGCCTGGTGCAGGAGACAAATAACGCAGGCACAGTACACTCCAGAGGCCAAGCTGGGGAAAGATGCGGGCGAGGGACAGCCATCCAGGGCCGCAACCGCTGCCCCGCCGGGACCCTCCTCCCGCCGCCCGTCGGAGGGGAAAAAAGGCCTCGCAGTCCCGGCGCGCGGTTCCCGTTCCCAGGCGGCAGCCCCGCGGGCATTCGGCGGGAGCCCCAGCCTTCGCGGGCCGACCGGGGAGGCCGCGCCGCATCATTTGCATATCCCCGGAACGCCAGAACGCCTGTACTTTTCATTTAAAAAGAAAATTGGGCAGGGTTTAGAACCAGTGCTTCCAAAACCCCTCCGCGTCGACTTAGTCTTTCCCTTCAGAGAAGGGGTGGGGGCTGGCTTATTCTCCCTACTTTTCACAAGAGACGACTCCTGGGGTTGCGTATTCAGCCTTGAGAAGCTGACTGTGAGCCAGGCTGGGGGAGGGGGCGTAGAGGCGGCTCAAGGGGGGGGGGCGGCGGCAGGGCAAGTCATCTCTGGAATTCAATTGTTTAAAAAATCATTTATAATTAAATGGACAAAATAAAATACGACTGCCTCATACATATTTAATCATTCACGCCACCAGCTTTAAAATCATTTGCCCTGCGTGAATTTTCTCCCTAAACTCTGATTTCCACTACTGTTGTCTGGCTAATGCGTCTTTCAAACTTGTTTAAATTCAAATGAGTGAAAGAAAGGAACCCCCTTGCAGGTTAAAAAACAAAAACTAAAAAGTAAGACCAACAACTCCGGTGTAACTTTGGGGTACGCTTTAAACACCGAGTAGGTTAAAGTAATCGAGTAGAATGCAAATATGTGTAATTTGGTTCAGCCTAATGAAGCCGGAGTTCTGTAGAAACACATCAACAGTCGGGCTGGGGTTTAATAAAGCAAATTAATTCATCTCATCGGGGTGTTTTTGCTGTACGGCACCCTTCTCTACCCAGCCCCAAACGTGTCTGCGAAAATTTCCCACGAAGTGAACTGGACAGGGACTCCATAACAACATGGAGCTGCAGCCCTCGGGAAACAGGGCTGGCCAGCCCAGGGAACAGGGTGATTTCTCTTGCTCATTTAGTACTGCGATGCATCCTGCATTTTGAGATGAAATATGCCCGACTAAAAGCGAAAATAAAGCCTTCAAAACACTTCTGTAGCCAGCTACATGTTCTCGTGAACCTGAGCTGGGGAAAGTGCTAAGTGGAAGACAAGCCTCATCAAGTCTATAACGACCTCCTTATCCGCAAATGGACTCAAGCTTCTGAAGACACTTGTCCAAAAAGGGGCGGGGGGATATCCAGATCCCATGGGGTCTTAGCTCTCTGCCCCAAGTGACTGTGGCGCTCTCTCCTACCCCCACCCCTCTTCCGCCCACTCTCCCATCTCCAACTCTGTAAAGTGCAGGCTCGAAATTCAGGGCAAGTGTGACACCTACCTGTGAAAGGGGGGAACCGTCGCGAGGCCGGTTTTGCAGCCCCTTGCTGGGAGGCTGCGCTGGCACCCACCGAACCGCCCGCCAACAGCATGGTCGCGGATGGAACGTTCATTGATTTAATCAAATCCGAAGAAGAGATCAATGCCCAATTTTGAAGGGGTAGAGACGACAGTGATGGGAAAGCCTTCCCACTTGGCATCCCCTAACACTCCCCGCCCGCATTAGCCAGCAGCACCTTTTTGAAATAGTAATAAGGGCCAAATCCGGCATAAAATCGAACTCATTAGCAAAGTTCAACAGCTGATTGCTTTGCATAAAACACGACACAGATTGGAAGTAATTAGGTTAAGCGATGGCGCTCGGGTGGTGCGTGTCTCTGTCTTGCTTTGCCATCTTTTCTCCCTTCTGGGCACACACTTGGGCCTCTTCTCCCTCCTCCAGGGTACAATCTCCCCCAAGTAGCCCGCGTCAGGAATCAAATCTGCTTTCTCCAGCAGGGTCACTTCCAGGAGCTGTTGTACCTAATCACACACAGGAACTGCACGCAGCCCCTTTCATTACCCCACTTCGAAAAAAGTTACAGCCGCACCTTTGGACCAAGGCAATGGACAGTTTATTGAGGCTTCAAAAAATTAATGAGTGGCTCTGATTATGTTAAAATCTCTTTTAATTAAATATTTTGCATTTTACAAAGACGGCTGCAGTTTCTCTTACTTTTTAAATCTAAGAGTATAACCTGTTTCCTTTCTGTAATAATATTTTAGCTCATACCCAGAAAAAAATCAATAGGTGTAAAAAATTAAATTAAACTTGTATTTTTAAACTATGAAACAGTTTGAGGGGGAAACACAAATGTATATATTTATATTACAAAAAAAACATTAAATGCCTGTACAGGTGTCTTGATTTCATAATTTACTTCAAAGATATTGAATTATCAATTTAAATACAAAAATGCTACATTAAATATACAGAATAAGCTTTAATACAAATCCTCTTTTTAATTTTTTTTTTCCTTTTCGGTTGGTTAAGACATACTGTGTGTGTGTGTGTGTGTGTGTGTGTGTGGAGATGTTTACATTTTTATGCCATCCATCTCCATAAACTATAAACTTCTGAATAGAAGGGGTTGTTTATTCTCTGTGTATGTGTGTCTCACTCTTGGTGATGGAAAAATAACTGCCAAGGCCATGTTTTTAATAAATTAGGAAAGTCCGGGAGCGACGCACCCGCGTTAAATGTCGGACATACCTTTCTTCAATTCATAGGGAGAGTCTTTGCACAGGTCTAGCTGAGACTGGCTCCGCAATATTTTCGGGTCTTTAGCCAAAGCGTCCGCTCGATTCAACACCGTCTGGTTTAATCCATTGAAATGAGAGCCAGGACCGGTTGTGGGGCCTGGCCCCGGCCCCGGGTGGCCATGAAGGTGTCCAAAGGAGCCATAGTTCGTGTAGCCGGGATAGAAGGGCGCGGTGTAGTAGAGAGGCCGGGACAGCACTGTCCCGCCGGGAAAGGGACACTGCGCAGAGGGTGAGCCTGACGGCGCCGGGGCTGGCGAGGCGCGACTGCCTCCTAGGGCTTGCCCGCCTACGGGCCCGGGACACGGTGGGCATGGAGAGCCCTCGCTCCCACCACCCCCGTCCTTGACCTTGTCCGAAGATGTGGCGATCTCTGCCAGGGACCACAGTTTGGGTTTGGCTAGCACGGCCGGAGGCGGCGGTGGCGGCGGCGAGTGGATGACTGAGGGCCCGCCGGGGCCAGGGGGCAGCTCACCCGCGGATGGGTGCGGGCCGGGCGCCGGCGCGCCCGCGGGGTAATGAGCGGCCGCGTCCTCCGCCAGCCGCGCTGCGGCGGACCCAGCTGGGGAGGGCCCGCCGGCGCGCGGGGGCCGGGGCAGCGCGTCGTGGCGGCCCTCGGAAGGCGGCTCCTTAAAATCCGAGTCGCTGAGGCTGCTTTCTGTCTCCTTGCCGACGGGGCTGGGAGGCCCCTGCAGCCGATCGCAGCCTGCGGCCGCCTTCGGCTCTGCTCCTCCTGTGGACGAAACCCAGACTGTCAGGCGGCCCGGCCAGCCCAGGCCAGGAGGTCGGGCCCACGTTCTCACCAGCACGCTAAGGCAGCGGGCGACCCTTGCCCCCACCTCCAGGACCCGTGCGCGCCCCCTCCAGGCCCCCTTCGCCTTTTTTTTTTTTTTTTTTTTTTGAGTCCTGATCAACAAACCCTTTCCCACGTCCACCAACCTGCTTCAGGACCCTCGGCGTCGACCTTGTCCTCTGGCTTCTGGGGCTCGTCCTCGTCGTTCTTCTCCAGGTCGATGTTCTCCTCTTCCTCCTCGTCCTCGCTCCGGTTCCGCGGCGTCCACGTCATCTTGTTCTCCTTCTTGAGCCGCCGGCGCGCGTTGGCGAACCAGGTGGACACCTGGGTGAGGGTCATCTTGGTGATGATGGCCAGCATAATCTTCTCGCCCTTGGTGGGGTACGGGTTCTTGCGGTGCTCGTTGAGCCAGGCCTTGAGTGTGGCTGTGGCGTCTCGGGTGGCGTTCTTCCGGTACGCGGGGTCCCCATAAGGGTACGAGCCTAGGGGCGCTGCGTAAGGGTGGTACCCCAAGGAACCAGCCATGCCGGGAGTGTGGTCGTAGGGAGAACCCTGCAGAGGACAGGCGGACAGAAGGTTAAGTGTGGACCTTGGACTCTCTTGCCACCTGAAAGGCTGAAACACACTTGCCCAGCGTCCTGCAGTTGGCTCGCTAGTGAGGCCGCACTCCAGCTTCCCCTGGGGCTGAGCTGGCCGCTTCAGATCCAAGAGCACCCCTCCCCCCTCTTCAGAAGGCAGCAGGTCCCCCAATTCCTAACTAAGTCTAGTGTGTCGGTGACCCCTGGAGCTATCCAGGGTCTAGCGCCGCCCTGGAGGCCCCATCTGCCGCGGAATGTCGGTGCCCCGTGCACAGATCTGGCCTCCGCGGCCCGGCCCACCGATTCGCACAGAGGCCTGGGCAGCCCGAGCGGGCAGCGCTCCGCGCCAGGACGGTGGCATGGTAGACGTGAAGGCGCACAACAAGGGAAGTCAAGGCTCGATCTTTGTTTTCCCTTAGTTCAATCCTCAAAGAAACGCAAACGGCAAGCTAAGCTTTATCCTGCACGCCGACCATCCAAAACCACTATCCCGAACCGAAGCCATTGCGCTTTTCCAGAAAGTGCACCCGGCCGAAAAATCCCGGATGCACCGCAGCTCGGTCGACTTTTCAGAAATTTAATACCTCCAAATCGGATTGGGAAGATAGGATTACGGATTTGCAACATTTTGGAGGATTAATTAAAGGCGAGGCCAAACACATTTACATAGATTTAGCAAGCTTCTGTTCGGATTTCGGGTCTATTTCTTTGAACTACTTTTCCAAAATAGCAAAACCCCCAAAAGAAAAATTTGCAGGTCAGCCCACCGCTTAATGTTTGAACCAAATGTTGCTCTTTAATTGCGACGACCTCTCCCCTTCAAAACCCTTCTCACCAGCACAGCGATCCCAGCAAGACTCGGCTCTGGACCCAGCAACTCCAGCGCCCGAAGCCCGCAGCCCAGCGAGACGATCGCGCAAGTTTGCTGGGAACGCGAAGCTCGGCCGGTGAGACCGCCGGTGGCGTCTAGGCCCATGTACCCCCTCGTCCCCCGCCAGCTGGCCTGGCCTCGGCTGCCCGCGTCCACCGCGGACCGGGCCGGCTCACTCACCACGTACGAGGAGAAGGCGGCGGCGGCGGCGGCCGCGGGATCCGCGCCGTACTGGAGGTGCGAGTTGTAGCCCGGCGAGGGCGCCGTGAAGGCGGTGGAGCCAGCGTAGGGCGAGAACGCGGAGCCCGAAGAAGAGCGGCCGAGCTCATCCGTGCGGGGCCCCGAGATGACGCTGGTGCTGTACGCCGGGCACGAGTAGAGCGCCAGCGAGGCGGACGGCTGGTACAAGTAGCCCTGCGGGTAGGACATGGCCACACACGGGCATGGGGCGCGCCGCGCTGCGGCCGCCAACGAGCCGGGCGGCGCCCTGCGAGGGCGAGCGGGCGGGCACCTGGCCTCTTGGCTGCCCGGGGCCGCCGCTCTTCGAGCCCCCGGCTCCTGGGCTCCAGCCCGCGGCGCCTCCCGGTTGGCTTCCCGCGCGCCTCCGGCTGCGACCGCCGCGCCCGCTCCTCTGCTCGCCCCGCTGGCCCGGCCTAGGCTTTTTCCCCCCCTCCCCTCCCTGGCTGCTTTCTCTCTTTTTTCCTCCCCCCTCGCTCTTTGCACCGGGGGGCTCTGCTTTTGGCTTCGCAAAGGTCCTGCCAAGATGCTAAGTTGGAAATTGAGGATTCTGACGCCTTGTGCGCGCGCGAAGCTCCGCCTTCCCGGGGTGTAGTCGGTGGGAGGACCGGCAGGAGCCTCTGGGCGGCCGCAGCCAACCCGGCCGCCAGGCGCGCCTCGCCCTCTCCCTCTTCCTCCCCGGCTCCCTCTCCCGCTCGCTGGCGCTCCCCCTCGCCCCTCCCCAGCGCCCGCCTCTCCTCCGCGGCCCCCCTTGCCTTCGCCTCCCCCCTCTTCTCTCCCCAGCTCTCCTCCTTCTCCCTCTCTTTCTCAGACTCGCGAGCGCCGGCCCCAGGATGACAATCACATCCCAAGCGCGCCCGATCTCTTCCAACTTTCCTCCCCGGCTAAGTCGGGGCGGAGCGGCAGTCGCGTCGCAAAACGGCCCCGGTAGCGTGTCGGGCCGCTCGGTGGCACAAAGGGAACGGGGCGGCGGACTGCGCTTGGGCGATCGCTCGGGAGCTGTCTTCGCTGGTGCAGAGAGTGAAGTTGGAGGAGGATGTCTTGTTCTCCGGGAAACTGGGCTCCGGGCTGGTTCGTCACCCACTCACTCCTCGTCGACTTCTCCCTTCTGACCCGGGGTATTCAGGGCGAGTTGGAGACCCGGAATTAAGATTCCCGGGAAAGCCTACGGATGCCTTACGCCCAGGTCGCAGGGAAGCCCAGATGACCGGTCCCTCTGCGCTTAAGCCGCTGCAGCAGGTGGGCGAGAGTTAGGCCTCGGCTCGGACGTGTGCGCGTCTCGGGCACGACCTGCTTTCCAACGAACCCCGCCAGACAGCGAGGAAGGAGGAGACATGGGGAGTTCGGGACGGCTGGGTGGCCTTTCTCTAGCGGGGTGGGAAGCGGTGAAGGGTAGGCCCAGGATGAGAACTACCAGGCAGAGAAGCAGCTACGCCCAAGTAGGTCTCGCGGCCGATTCGCCCTCACTCCCACCCTCCTGCTGCGCAGCCTCTTCTCCTCCATCCCCCGCCCCCGCCTGGCTTGGCAAGGGCCGGTGTGGGGTAGCGGAGGGTGCGGGTCCCCTTTCCCCTTTTGTTCACTCGCACCCACCCCAGCTCCACTGCAAACACTCGGCGGAGCAGTGCCCAACCCAAGCGCTGTTTGTTCAGCGAGGCGCTGGCCAGGCAAACACACCACTGAGTCACAGGAGGAGAGCCCTCGCCCACCATGGCCACACAGTGAGAATACAAAACAGACCCTCTCCCCGGGCCTCCACCTCCCCGCCGGTAAAAGTCGCCGACGCCGTGAAACTGTGGGGACAGACGGGCGCCAGCGGACCGACGGCACCACGGCCCGCACGGCGCTGGAGCGCGACCTACTCCGGGACTTTTGTGGCCTTTTACAGTGGGGCCGAAACGTCGTAACAACTGTACACAAAGTTTCTCGCCACGACTCCGCCGGGGGAGACACTTTATTTACTGAGCTCGGCCCGGGGCACACGCGAACCCACCACCTCCCCGACCCCGGCACCAGCTCGGCGGCGCGTGTACACGCACGCGCGCTGAGTCCTTCCTCTCGGTGGGCTCGCGCCCCTTCCCCCCCTCCATCCGCCCCCCCGCCCCCCGCCCAGAGAGGACTAACCCCTGCAGACTACGTTCTCCAAGAACCTCTCGGCCCGCCCCGCCCTTTCCACCCCCTTACACTGCTTTCGCCTCTGATTGGACGGTGCCTGCCTCCGACTCCGCCTCCCGATGACGTAACCCACTTCCCTCCCAGTCCCGGCGCTGGAGGGTTTGGGGGTGGGCGGGGCTTCGTCTGCGCTATTGTCATGGAGACGAGAAGCCCGCGGCCGCGGAAGCAGGCAGCTCTGGGCTGTGAGGGCGCCGGAGCCCGCTGACACCCGGCGTGGGTGGAGCTGCCTGGAAGGCCCGAGCTTGGAAGCAGCGCGGAGCGGCCAGAGGTGGCCACTCCAGCTCGCCTTCCCGGGGCTTTCGGGCTCAGTCCGTCCCCGCCCCGTTGCCCGGGGTTCCCCGCCTCCATGGGCCGCACCGCCCCCATCCCCTCCCGGCTCCTCCCGCCCGCCCGCCCGCCGCCTCGGCCCCTCGCGGTAACGGTCGGTAGCGGCCCGCGCGCGCCGCCCGCCGGGGGCTCGCGTCGGCCACGAGGGAGCGTCCGCGGCCCGCGCGCCGCCGCCGCCGCAGCACGGAGGTGAGCGCCACGGCGGCCGGCCGACGGGGTGGACCCCCGCGCGGGGGACCCGCCTCCCCGTGGGGGGGGGGTAGAGGGAGGCTGCGGCGCGCGTGGGCGTGGTCCCTTCCGGCCACGCGTGTCCTCTGCATCGCCGACTCTCGGCTCTGCTCCAGCACGACGACTTCTGAAACCGAGCCACGGAGGTTGGTGCCACCGAGTGTCCCAGTCTGTCACGCAGACATCCTCATTACATAATCCTGCCACTCTGGGCCGTGTGGCTGTTTTCTCTGCTCCCCCACCTTCTCTCCCTCGGCTCCCCCTCCACACTCAACAGTTTTGTTTATTTTTATTTTATTTTATTTGTTTACTTATTTGGTGTCAAGGACTGGGAGGGTCTTGCGAGATACTGAAACATTTTAGAATTTATGGCCCGGTTACCGTGCCTGTCACCTCCTCTCTATGTCAAATTTAAGACTCATTTCTTAAGGATGTCTCTATTTTCCGCTTTATTTGCACATTGATGGCTCTGCTGCTGCTTGGCTGGCCACGACCGCCAGCGCCTCTGATAGAATTGTGCTAATATGGGAAAGGAAAGACTGATCGTTAGCAGGCAGACGGAATCCACAGAGCATCTGGTGGGGTGTCTCCGTGTTTATCTCGCTGGTAAATTCGGGGTTTTGACATTTTATCTAGATGCCGGGTGAGAATCTTTCCTGTTCCCTCATCTCTCCCCCTTTCTATCCATCAGCTTTTCTACTGGGGAACTTGCTAACTTGTTAGCTGTAGTTCAGGGTCTCTGGCCTCTCTCCACCAGCAGAAGTGGGTCCTATTTCATCACAAGTTACCAGTTGTTTTCTTTCATATTTACTTACTGAATTACTGTTATATCTATATTTTTCTGAGTATGTTGTACTAGGGGGTACTCTGATCGTTTTGAATGTAGGCCTATTAAACTTCATTTTAAAACTTCCCGAGGGTTTACT
This sequence comes from Jaculus jaculus, assembly GCF_020740685.1. Taxonomy (NCBI): domain Eukaryota; kingdom Metazoa; phylum Chordata; class Mammalia; order Rodentia; family Dipodidae; genus Jaculus; species Jaculus jaculus. The sequence continues at coordinate 238,983,916 of NC_059102.1, read as the reverse complement.
GGTTTGTCATGTCTGCACGGATCTAGTTACGTACCACTCTTAAAATGTAGAGTTTTAAAATAAGATTCAGGATTGTGCTGCCAAGACTTGGCCACGGAGCTTGCTCTTCAAGTTTTGGGCAAGTAGGGTTGTCATTGTTTCAATCAAGTGCAAAGGAGGTGACGCCTGTTTATTTAGTGTAATAGCTGTTTACAGTTAAAACTTTAAAGACTCATAAAAGTAGGTCTGTTGGATTTTAAAGATCTCATCATTCTTGTGGGGGAGACACACCAGCAACACCAGGAAAGGCAACAGATTGCTTCTGTCATATCACTTTGCTGTTTTCGAGTGTACTTAAAGGATTATGATTGATAAGGCTCTCTTGCCAGGGAATGTTGACACAGGTGTGCATCGTTATCTTAATTAAGATCCCGAGAAAATGTTGTCTATAAATGGAGACATAAGAAGGACAGCATATTTTTTTGTACAGTTTTGCTTTTGGAGAATTTAATTGCACTTGAAACCTGTCTTGGAGCTTCCAGATTTTGTGAGCCATTTGGCAGAAGAAGTTTTAGAGAGAAATGGTAGTTTGACGTTAAGTGCTCTGGCATGTTCTGGTACTACTTGTGGCTTTTTGGCTGTACCTTATGTCGGCTTTCTTTGTACTGTCTGTGGGGAATAATAGTTTCTAATTTCCAAAGAACAGCATAAAATAGAGCCCTGTATTGTTAAGCAAATGTTTATTACTGTACAAAATAGAGATGTAGATGTTTAATATACAGAAAAAGGAATATAATGAGAAGGCAAATATATGAGAAATTTCTGCTATTTAATGTTTTGGAAAAGAAATAGTTTCTTGGAGTATCTCAGTGATAGAAAAAAATCTCTCACATTATCAAGTACTTAGCCACAATGTTTATGGAATGCTTCATTTTATTTCTAGAAATAGAGGAAAACTTTCATTCCTCCCAAAATGTTGTATTATAAAATTGAATTTATGAGCCAGAGAAGATAGTGAGTTCATTAGCTTACAATTCAGAACATAACCTGAGTGACCATTGAAATAATACTACTGTCCTTCATTCTTAACCTCTCAGTGTAAAAACAATGACAAGAGGGATGCTGTAGGTGACTTACCTTTGGCTTACCCAGCCCCTCATACCCTCTAACATGAATGTTACATTAAATTTCCTTCTCTCTTTGTAGATCACATTTCCTGAAAGCTGGCTGTCAATCAGTGTTTGTGTAAGATGTGTGTGTATGTGTGTGTTTCCTTATTATTAACCTTCAGTGTAGAAAGGAAAGTGGGGGAGACTATGGGCATATGATTGGTAAAGCCAGGTGTAGAGCATAGTTCATTCTTGACTCCAAGGATAATTGGCTGGTTAGAATTACATGGTAAACTCTAATCAAAGGAAGACTTATTTAGATTTGTTTGCTGAACCGAAAACAAGAGCATTAATTTTGAGATCAAGGCTTTATTTATCCCCCAAACCCCCATTAGAATTTTTCCTCTGGCGGCTACAACCCCCATCATTGTGCTTTTATGCATATGTTATTTTTAAATTGGACACATTATGTTAAAAGAAATGGAATGCGTGTGTGCAGGAATTATCTATCGTAACTAGTAATACAAATCATTATTAGTATTGTATATAGTTTAGAAAGCATAGGAAAAAATAAAATGCTATTTTGTTGATAAGGTAATAAATGAAATGAGTCCCGAGTGAATTAACCATGGTTTTAAAAATAGATTATGAAACATGGTTTCATACTTGGAACAGTGTTTTAATTCTGAACTAGCAGAGCATGCTTTGAATGTAGTATCTCCCAACCTTGTATCTTTCACTTCAGTTCTCACATTGTGTTGACTATTGTATTTTTAGCATCTTTTGGTATGTTTTTTAGCAGTTTTCTAGAGAATATTTTTTCTTAATAGAATAGCAGCTGCTGCATCTCCACGAATGTGACAATCCAGGAATTTTTTCCTTGCTCAGTAATGACTCTGCTTTGCTTTCACAGCACTGCCTACTCTGAGGTGTGATACTGATGACTTATTTCTGCATAAACTGGCAGTGTTTTCATAGCTCTTGTATATCTAAACACCAATTTAGCGGGGCAAATTAACTTATGCTTCACAATCAAAAACTAGTATATTCTAATGTGGTTTGAGTTTCAGTCTTTATTAGTGAGGATGCACTTAACATTTGTTCAAGAGAAGAGAATATAATTTTCTCCTACAGTTGTCATTTATGTAATCCATTTTCCAGCCTTTTCTCAGGCTAATGCTATTCCACATCTTGATACATCTTATATTTGTTTATTTACTATAATATAGAATGATACCTTGGAAAAAATTACATTAGATGTTCATGTCTCATATCCCAAAAGTATTTCTAGTCTTCTGTGTTTCCTTAAACAAAATTGTTTCCATTTTCTGTACAGGTGATAAATACAATACTTGTATAACACACCTAGATGGTTTCTTCCAAGTTTACTTCCAAACTATGAGGTTCCTTAACATGTTGATTAAAATTTGTCCTTGCATATGACAAGGTAGGTGTGGGTGTGCCTCTGTGTGAAATGGCCCAGAATAGCACCAGGATGGCTTCACTGAAGTATGTGTGTTGGTAATAGAGGCCAAGTATTGAAGGTGAGAAATGCCACCTGATGCCTTTGATTTTAAAATTCTCTTAACACACTAAACTAAAAAAAGAATTGTTTATTTGTGGAATGACTGAATTATTTATTTTTATTTACAATTCATGTTGGGATTACGTTTGAATAACTTATTCAAATGACATCATTGCACAGTGAAGTCTATAATGTGTTTTTCATAAAAATTCAGAACAAGGTTGTGATATTTAATAAGAATAGAATTATTATTTAAAGGAAAATAATTTATTTATACTAAATTAAAATTTGAAATTATTTTAGTTATATAGTTCTTTTAAGAATAATTTTAATATAATAATTTTGGCTTCAGTCATGGGTATGAAAGTCTTAATGACAGGCAGTATATAGGTGTATGCAAAATTTTTAATGTACCATCACAAATAGAGCTTTCCAATATAGGTGGGTTCAGAAAAGCTATGAGAAAGAATTATTTTGCATGCTATTTGTGTTATCTGGTGGACAGAGCAAGAAACTGGACTTAAGAGATTCAGAACATTTTAGTAAGTAATAAAGATAATTCTAAAACAAACAAACAACAACAAAAAAAACCTCCAAGATATTCTGCAGAACAGCAGCTATAGTTAGCTTGACTCCACTAGAACAAATGCTTCTCAGCAGATCCTTACTGGAGTACTGGAGTGGTTTTGACTGTAATGTGAAGCAATATTTAATTGTTTGTAAATAATAGCCTGTGTTTTCCTATTACTGATTGGGACTTACAGGAATGAGGTTTCCCAGATGACAGAGGGCATTACAGCACGTTAGAAACATGCCGCACAAATAGGGAGAGAATGGTAGACAGGCAGAAACCCCATTCCTCTTTGTGTACCTTTAAGCTTAGGATTTTGTTTTGTTTTTAGGCCATGATAGACTTGTTGAATTTAAACATAAGAAGATTGGGGTTTTATTTTTCTTTCTAAAGATAAATATAGAGCCACACATATAAATATAGGAATATAAATATAGGAAAAATCTTAATGTGCAGATTTATCAAGTTTCACATCTGTTGTGGGCCCAATTTGTTATTATGATTCATATTTCATTTAAAGGCATTCAAGTGCATGAAAACTCTTGTTTATGTGTTGTAGAGGTTGTGGGGCACTCTTGGAAAGATGAAGAAACACCCTTTAAGTAGTACTGGGCTGTGGTTGATTAATTGAGAAGGTTATACTAAATGTTATCCAGTGGAAGTGGCTAAAGAGTATGCTTTTGAGAAATGTATCATCCAGGAATAAAATCAATTGAAGTATCCGTAATTAAATTGTAATTCTATGAAGGAAGGAAGTGGTAAGAGAGATGAAACTAACTGGCTATTTTTCTCTTTAAGAATCAGAGCAACTGGAAGAAGTGGCTGCTAGAAGGAGGAGACTGGGAGACAGGAAGGTAATTGTGTCTCTTTTAAAGAGCACTTTCCTCTGTAATCCCAAACCTTTATTGCCTATGAGAGTTTTGTTCAGTAGACAGCAGCTTCTTTACATCCACGCTATGGGAACCTTCTAGTTTCTTCTGCTAACTTTCCTAGCCTGCTTCTCCCAAGGCCACAGGCTGTGTTGGGAGAACTGAGAAATAGCATCTCGACCTACTCAGCGCCCTTAAAATAGCTTCTCTCTGAGAATTAGCTCTGTGCTGGGTGTCCTGCACAGCTCGAGCAGATGACATTTCAGTTTGCGGTTGAGGTTGCCTTCAGCCTACTGTGGAGCTGGCCTCGTTGGCCTCTGCTCTTTGTGTGCCCTCCACCTAGGGATGTGTTCTTCACGCTGACTCCCTGCCAATCCCAGCCCAGCTCCTATGGGGAAGAAGCGCACATTGGCACAGGGATGCTGAGCCCTGGCAAGAGGCGGCCCAGCCTAGGCTGAGGTGACCAGGCTCCAGCCTGGACTCTGCTTTCCTGAAATCCTGGCCATGGTCATACTTTCCCGTCCTGCCTTGGTTGGCCCCTGCATACATTGCAGCTGTTGCAGGGACTCATGGAAGGGAGAGCCCTGCTACTTTCTGGATGCCGTCTTTGACAATCTATCCATACACTTTTTCCTTTTCCAAACCTATTGCTGGCATGGAAGAAATAAAAATTCTTGAAGAATAAAAGTGGGGCTACATGTGTATCTTTATGAAAGGTTCTGTATTCTGGGGTCGTGTTGCCATCCACATTCAATATTAAGTTGGTCTAAAGCAAGAGCAAGAGCAATGACTTGTCTATGAATGTTTACACAGGCTTCAGGTATGTAGTAACGTTCATGTATGTTTTCCTTGCCAAGAAAAATGATATACAGAAATTTTTCTCATCAAACATGCTGCCTGCCCCCTGCCCTATATCTAGTGTGGAATATTAATAAGACAATAAAGGACTTTGAGTTGTCTAGTTATATAATTAAGCAATTATTAAGAAATATGACAGTTCAAATTGATTTCTTCCATGAAAGAGACTGGTGTACATTTAAAAATGCAGACCTGAGTAAAGGCACCTTAATCTTCAAGTTAAATAGTGCTTTTGGCTAGCTCTGTAAGGGAGTGCTATTGGCTTCAGATTCCTGTCAGCAGCGGTGGAAATATTAAAATGTAGTCAAAAATGCTTATATCAAAGTGATTGTGTTTACATTTACAAAACTATTTGATATTCTAACCATGACCAACTTTCACACTTGCTGTAGTTTTTTACATTGACTTTTGTGAATGGAATGCCAGGGGTTTTTAAGTTAACTAGGTCTTACTGGTCACCTTAGAATATGCTGCAATATTACAAGGTTGAAATGTAGTATTTATTAATGGAAGGAAAATGTAAAATTCAACATTGGGGTATAGGAGACCTTTCAGCCTACCTTTATGTCATAACAGTATGATCTTGGTGTCTGAGGCACTACTGTTTGTCACTGTCACACAGATAAAATTATGGAATGTTCTGCAACCCAGTGTCTTTCTGTTCATTCCAGATCGTGTACTTTGTGATGGACTTGGAAAATAAAAGGCACACATGCTTTAGAGAGCACAGTTGAGTCGAGTCGTGGGCCTGATTCCCGGGCATCCAGACACAGACCAGCAGCCTTGATTAATTTAGAGCTTTGGAAAGGGGGCAGGTAAACTGTTTGCAACAGAAATTTACTAATGCACCAACCATTTAAATTAAATGTTTGTTAACATAATGGCGATGGCATTTTCTCCTCCTCCTCCTTGTGGTTTTGTCCAACTCGATGTTCCAGTGGCAGTTGCGCTGACTGTTAAGTGTTTAAATGATGACACCATTATGTGAAGTGATTTTGAAATGAGAGATTCCAGCCAAGAATTACATCTGCTCCCATCGCCTTCAGATCATACTCGCTGCGGTCCACATGATGATTGATTTGTTTGTGACAGATTGCAGGAAGCAGTCATTGATTTTTCAATATTTTACCTTAAAATTATTTACAGTTGTAACCATGGGGAGGTATTTCCATGGGCTGTCAGCCCCTGAAAGACTAGGATAATATTCCCTGCTCTCTGACAAGACAAATTACCTGTAATGAGTGCAGTAGCTGAAGGGTATACTTTTATTTTAAAATATGTCAATAACCCCAGTGACTAAACGAATATTGATTTAGCATAATGAAGCCTGAGTAATGTGAAAATGAGCTTTTTCAAGGGGCATGGTAAAGACTGTCTTTTTAGCTGGTTGTAAGAAGCTTTTCATTCTTTTCAGCTAGCTGGGAGATGTAGGATTTTGTGTCTGTCAAGAATGGTAGTATCGCTTGTGGTAAACCTGGGTCCAGATGATGTGCCCTTGTTCTTCTCAAGTCTTATTTTGAACCTTCATTTTAGTCATAGGCTAGCTGCTAATTTGATGTCACCATCTTTAACAGGCTTAGTAGTTTTACAGTTTCCATAGTAAAATATAGTGCAGGATACCATTTGTACATGGTATCATAATATATTAAAACATTTCCCTTGGGTTATTATAGTATTTAATGTGCTGGGTTTGATGGTAGACCAACTCCTAATCTCTGGGCATCAAATTGCTTCCACTGAGAAGATTAACTCAAGTGCTGACTTCTGCATGTTTCCATTTTTGTTTGATTTCTTCCTCCTCTTTTATATAATCCCAATGCTTAACATCTTTCAAACAATAATAGTAGTAAGTACAGGCACTCATGTTTTTACTTATGAAGCTGCATGAAGACGCAGGTCTTACAGCTATGTCTGACTTGGTAAGGAGGAAGGTAGGATACATCCAGTTGGTAATGTTCATCCAAAAGCAAGTGTTCAAACAGTGTCCGATTGATAATTCCTGGGAGTCTAACTCATTTTATGGTAACTAATAGTCATAAAATCATTAAAATCAATAGATAAAATCTTTAGACATCAACAATAAGTTGTGATTCAAAGGAAATCTGGATGACTGAGAGGCTAGCTTCCTTATAACACAACAATGGAAATGTTAAGATAAAATTGAAATATAAATATCACTTTTGCCAAGCATGGTGGCACACACCTTTAATTGCAGCACTCAGGAGGCAGAGGTAGGAAGACCACTGTGAGTTCAAGGCCACTCTGAGACTACATAGTGAATTCCAGGTCAGTCTGAGTTAGATCAAGACCCTACTTTGAAAAACCAAAAAAGAAAGTCGTACATACATACATACATACATACATACGTACATACATATCTTTCAATGGAAAAAAGAGGTAGGCTCTAGAACATATTATTGTTTGCCTTTTCCCCAGTAATTTGCCTACATGTGTGATATAGATGAGCTCTGCCACTTGTCCTTGTTTTGTCCTGCAATGAGCTGGGAACTCTACAAAATACCATCCCTATGATTTCATGTGCTGTAAGATTTTATTTCTCCACCATCTTCTGTTCCCTAAATCGATTCTCTCTTCCTGTAGAAAGATATTTGACATATAGAAAGATGAGGGCCATGCCATCATCAGATAAGAACCTAGAGCCAAAATTCTTCTACCATTAATTGAATTTATAGAATTACTTAGATTGCTGAGAAAAAATTTTTTTAAAATAAAGCATCCTTTTTTTTTTGCTTATTTGGATTTTTTATTAGTTATGTATGAAGTATATATACAGTCATGTTGAGTTTTCAGACTAATCTATGCTAAAGAAAAGCACTTGTACTATTATTTAGTACTTGGGGGAAAATTTAAAAACTTACAGTCAGTGCCTTATGATCCCATCATTTAGTGTGAATCTGTATGTTCATTTTATAGTGTATGTACAGCTATTTGTGTGAGCTAAATATAGTAAATCTGTCTTTAAAGTGAAGCTTTTCTGAGAAAATTGTTCCTTTGAATACTGTGCCTTTTTCATTTCTTTTCTTCCCTTGAAAAAAAGTTACCCTGCCCCTGTCCCTATTTTAGGGAAAATTACTTATAGTAAATAATTTTTAAATCATGCCCATGATTAGGTAGGGTTGATTAAAACATTTGGTGAAGGAGAATAGTGCCCTGCTTTCAGAATCTGACTTGTTTATGTCTATTAAGATAAACAGTTTACTTTGATACGGTACATGCCAGTCTACTTATTTAATTTTTTTTCCTGAATTCACTTCACTGTGTTTCGTCTGACCTTCTATGATAACTTAATATAGGAACAAATTAGCATATAATTCTATTTTCCATGTGACCTCAACCACTTGCAGAATTGTACCACCCCTTTCAGAGGGCAGCTCAGTAGTCTGTAGCCTATAGCCTTAAGTGTTTGTGAATGCTCGCTGCATCTTGGCTGACTTTCTTGTTATTGAAACGTTTTAAAATAGCAAGTCAAGGGAACACTTCACCCCTATTACCAAGTTATTAAAATGTCTCCGAAAGGTAGCATTTTCAATTAGTGTCCATAATTGATTAGTGATTTGTCTTCTCCCATGCTTAAAGTGGCATGGCTAAGTTACACATAACGAGTGACGTGCAAAATATTAAGGATTGATGACGATCATCATCACGGCAACTCAGTTTTATTTTAATTGTAGATTTAACTACTGGTCTGATCTTTGAAATGTCCTAAGCTCTGTTCCAATCTAGTGCAAAAAATGTGAAGAATTCAAGGCCTGAGTTATTCCAACGTGTGCTGGATGCTGTCATTCACAGACTGAAGCACTCTTCCAGTTTATACCCTCCATTGTCATGCAGAAGAAAGCTAAGCTTCTCCTCATCACCAGTTTTCTTGAAAATGCTTAATAACCTAGACAATTGCTGACAATTTCTGCTTTCATCAAGAAACAGGACAATTAAAATACATTTTATATGTTAACTTTTTCTAAGATGCCTTTATAAAAATATTTTTATTTGTATGGCTATATGTGGATTTGTGTGCACATGTGGAGGTCAGCAGACAGCTTCAAGGTATCTGTGTTTCTCCTTTGAGGCAGGGTCTCTTGCTGCTGCAAACAAATGAATGTCAGACTAGCTGTCCCACAAGCTTGAATTCTCCTGGCTCACAAATGTGTGCACCACTTTACACCCAGCTGTGCATGGGTGTTGAGGAATTGAACCCTGGCCAGCAGGCTTTGCAAGCATGCACCTTCAAGTACTGAGCTATTGCCCTAGCCTTCTAAAATGTCTTTTTTGGATTGAATGAATATTGATGCTTGAAAAAGTTTTAACAATTCCTTTGCTGTAGTAATTCTTCTAGCAATCATGTATCATTAGAATAGATTTAAAAGCCCTTTTGTAATGTGCCTCTAGTTATATTTATGGGGGAAAAAAGGACTTGACAGGTATCCATATGTATATTTTAATTTTCTGTTATTAGTTCCTCTGGAATACTACATTTATTCCTGGAACAAATCTATTAGTACAGTTCAGATACTAGAAAGAAAAAACTTGTCTTAACTAGCAGACAGTTGTGTGTGGGAACATTAAATTGACATAAAGGAGGTTGCAGTGGCTGTTGAACCACTAAAGAATTCCCTTTAGGTCCTCTGTATATCAGAAGGAAAACTCATATACACAGGAGGCCTGCAGACCTGGTGATAGGAACTGTGAAGGGGTGTGTTTATCTAGAGGGGTCCCCAAGGCAGGGAATTGGGAGAGACAGAAAAGCCGGACACATACAGAAGTTTCTGTGAGTTAGTCTTCCTTTTTAATATTTAATTAAATTAATTTATTTATTTGACAAAGAAAGCATGTGGTGGGGGGGAGAGAATGGGTGTGCCAGGGCCTCCGGCCACTGTAAATGAACTCCAGATGTATGCGCCCCCTTGTGCATCTGGCTAACATGGATCCTGGGGGATCAAACCTGGGTTCTTTGGCTTTTCAGGCAAAAGCCTTAACCTCTAAGATATCCCTACAGCCTGCTCTGAGTTATTTATGTGGGCAGCCCAGCTTGTGCAAAGACTCCCAAGTACCAGGATGACTTCTGAAGTTTAGGTCTCAACAAAGTGAATTCAGTAGGTTAGAATATTTCTCAGTTAAATTTTCTAATATTTTTATTTTATTTACTTGAGAGAGAGAGATAAAAAAAGAGGCAGAGAGAGAGAAGGAGGGAAGAAGGGAATGGGCATGCCAGGGCCTCTAGCCACTCACTGCAAATGAACTCCAATCGAAACACATGCATCTGGCTTATGTGGGTACTGGGAATTGAACCTGGGTACTTAGGGTTAGCAGACAAGTGCCTTAACCACTAAGCAATCTCTAAAGCCTTAGTTATATTTTTAATTTAATTATACTTTGAGATAATTACAGTTGTACAAACCAATACAGAGAGAGTGTTTAACCTTTGACCTGGCTTTTAATATCACATAGATGTTTAATATCATAACCTGAGTATTGATGTTGAACAACGAGGACAGAAATAACCACACAAGGCCTCCCTTTTTACCCTTTTATAGCCACACCTACTTCTACCCTATATTCCCAACTCCATCAACCTCTGGTCTGTCCTGTTTATATGATTTTTCTCCTTTAAAAATGTTATGTAGGACTAGAGAGATGGGTCAGTAAAGTGCTTACTTACCATACAAAGGTGAAGGACCTGAGTTCAAATCCCCAGTACTCATGTGAAAGCCAGATGTCATGGCATATGCCTATGATCCCAGCAAGGCCAGTAAAGATGGGATGATTTTCAAGTTGCTGGACAGCTGGGTTAGCCTCAAGAATGAATTCCAGGTTCAATGAAAGACACTATCTCAAAAAATTAAGAAAGCAATGGAGGAAGATATCCAATGTTGATCTCTAGCCTCCACACATATGCACACCCATGCATGTACACATGCACCACACATGCACAGATGTTACAGTTACACAGCCTTTGAGATTGTCTTGTTTTGTGAAGGTTGAGCTTATGTGTGTCTACTTCACTTTTTTTTTTTTTCTTTTTTTTTTTTGGCTGAGTAGTAGTCCATGACATAGTAGACCACAATTTGTTTGGTTGTTTATGGCTAGGATTTAAAAAAGGGCTATTTCTTGGATTTTACTGTTAAAAATAAAACTGCTTTGTAAACATTACTGAAGCAGATTTTGTGTGAGTATAAGTTTTCATTTTCCTGGGAGGAATGCCCAGTAGTAAGATTGTGGGTTATAGTGCAATTATGTGGATGATTTTTTTAAAAAATTATTTTCATATATGTATATATTTTGATCATAGTCCCCTCTGCACCTCCTTACCACTCCCTTCTCCTGAACCCTTTCTTCCTTCCAGCTAGTCTTCTATTTTGCCTCCCCATCCTCTGGCTTTTATGTTCTTTCTGCCCACTCTTCTGCAATGTTCCTGAGCCTTTGAAAGGGTGATAGAAACCAAACTTTATTTTTAAGACTGCAATTAATTGGGGGAAGGGACAAGTTATGAAGCATTTATGTTTTTGTTATATATTTTACATTGATTGCATTTGTTGTTTTAAACCATGACGATTATCTTAAATTACTTATAGCAGATACAAGAAGACATTTTCTCCCACGATCTATATCATAGTTTTTTTCATTAAAAAATAACTTCTTTTCTTGATAAACAGTTTCTATAGGAGAAAGAAAAGTCCACTACACTAGAAGAGATGATGTCACGTTGATAGGTTACTTGGGGTAATTTGGGGTCATTTTTCTAAGGTTTAATAAGGACTTGACATTAAAGGTTGCACTATGATTTCTTTATTGACTGGCCTTAGCTTTGGCTCTTCCCATCTTGTGTGAAGTTTTGCTTCTAGAATGCTCTGCACAACCAAAGTTCAGTGTTGTTGTAGAAAATTCTGATTCAGGGCTGGAGAGATGGCTTAGTCATTAAGGCACATGCCTGCGAAGCCTGAGGACCCAGGTTCGATTCTCTGGGCTCCATGTAAAGCCAGATGCACATGGTGCTGCATGCATCTGGAGTTCATTTGCAGTGCTATAGGTCCTGATACACCCATTTCACTCTGTTTGTCTTTCTCCTTCTCTCTGTCTGTAATAAATAAATATCTTTTTTTAAAAAAAGAAAACTCTCATTCAATTCAATTGTCTGCACTTAAGAAGAAAGAAAAAGAAACAAGCATTCTTTTTAATAGCTGACATTAAATTAAGAAAACCATGTTTAATGGAAGAAATATTATTCAAGGCCCCTGTAGGGATTATACTAAATTATATATTTACTAAGACATGAGGGCTGTGCAAAATCAGGTATGAACTTCTGGGAAGGATTTTCAAGGAGAATTTTACTCAGATTTCCCATGGAAATATAAATAAATATATATATATATATGTGTGTGTGTGTGTGTGTGTGTGTGTGTAACACACACACATATATACATATGTATGTGTATGTGTGTATATACACACATACATATATATATAAACTTATTAAAGGTATAACTATATGGTAACCGGTTTCTTTGCCTTTAAGAAATACTGTACGTGGGCTGAAGAGATGGCTTAGCATTGAAGTCATTTGCCTTTGAAACCAAAGAACCTAGGTTCAATTCCTCAGGACTCACGTAAGCCAGATACACAAGGTGGCACATGCATCTGGAGTTCGTTTATAGTGGCTGAAGGCCCTGGCATGCCCATTCTCTCCCTCCTCCTTCCTCTCCTCCTTTCTTTCTCTCTCTAATAAATAAAAAATTAAAAGCTTTAAAAAAAGAAATAGGTGTAATCAACTGGTCCCAACAATTCCTCCAACAGTCAGTATTAAAATCTTACTTTTTTGAATTAGGAACTAGGCTCAGGGGACCCTAGTCTTTCAGTGGGTTCCTCTTTAGCTTACTATGGTTGTGGCCATAGTGACATTAAAGGAATAAGATAATTAAGTATTCCTTGTTCTTCCAAATGACACATGTAAGATGGAATGTGCACATGGAATCTTTATTACCAGGGTCATCATTGATTGGTCTTTCCTGTGTTAAACTTGTAGGTCCTGGGATCCTCACAATGAAGAAGATACTGCAACCCTTATTCCCTCGACATGGTTCTCATAGCTCTGAGGTGGGCAAATGTAGACATATTGGGGGCAAGAGGCACTAGTGGAGATAAAAATGATGGAGGGGCCCTTGCCAGAGACAGGCTTGTGTGCCAGGAGCTCATCCACGAGACATGGAGGACCATGGATGGGAGCACAGTTGCAGGTAAGTAGGGTGGTGTCTGGTCTGACCAGAATTTCCTTGGCCATCAAAGGGTATGCCATTTCTCAGAAATATGTTTATTTAACAAGTATTTATCAGAAATGAGGTGATTCTTTAGAAAAACAAAATTGGATTAAAGTGCTCAGATCTGTGAGCTGGAGGTATAGCGCAGTGGTAGGGTGCTTTGCCTTGCATGTGTGAGGCCGTGGGGTCCATTCCTAGCTCCACAATAAATGAGTAAGCCTGAGTGAAAGTCCAATAGCTGTCTTTCCTCATAAAATCAGGGCTTGGAAGATTCCTTTATGTTATGAGGCTCAATTTATTTTTCTTCATTTATATTGAAAAAGAAAGGAATATTTTGTTCTTCTCTGGTATCTTAACTACCTAATCTGTAAGGCTATAATACTTTAAATTTTCTAGTTTGAGGCTTAAAATAACAACTTCAAGGTCTTTTGGAGGAGCTTCAGAAGTCAAACTAAGACCACATGTAGATACAACATTATAAATGAAGGCTACACATATATGAGTACAGACAACTGATAGCTTCACTAAGAAATTACTTTGAGCAAGTAAAGACAAGGAAGTGTTTAAATGCATATTACTCTTTAAAAAGTTCGAGGTCATAAGACAGTGTTAAGAGCCTTTTCAATTTTAGGAGCTTTGATATAGGTCCCTTTAAGGAGAATTTGGAAAATGAAAAACATAAATTTCTCTCTTTTATTTTATTTATTTTATTTTGTTTTTGCCATACTGAAGATACAACTTATATCCTTGCATATGCTAGGCAATTGTCTGCCACTAGGCTATATTCTCAACCTTCTATTTTGAGATGAGATCTTACTGATTTGCTCATCTGGCCTTGAACTCAGCCTCGGCTGATCTGGAACTCGGCATACTCCTGCCTCGGCCTTTTGAGTGTCTGGGATTACAGGCTCTTGGCAGTAGGCCTGGTTGAGTTTCTTTAAATTTGTGAGTCATAGATTCAACCAAAGTAGTAACAAGACAGTGAAATTAAGGCCCTTAGGGTTTTATGTTTAGATATAATATTGATTCTCGTATCCCCCAAACATGGCCTTCTCAATGAGATGAAAATGAATTGTTTCACAAAATCACATTTTATGAAAGGGCTATATGAAGCCAGTGACTTAGAACTTGCGAGTAGAGACCATAACAAAGCTTTGTGGAGTTGTCTTGTCATACTGTTGATGTAACAGTTTCAAAATATGAAGGACAAGGAAAACTGTAATTTTAGACAGCTTTTTAAAAAAATTTTAGGAATACTGTAAATCATAGGTTGGCTGCCACGAGACTTCATGACTCTGTAGTGATTGCTGTATTCTCATGCTCTTTTAAATTGCCAGGCACTTATGATTTTGTTCTCTAATTGTTTATATTTTCTCCACAAGATGGTTTCAGAATATCATACTGCCTTACTATTTTAACTAACTTAGCCTCTTTGAACTTTGATGTAGATGTACTGAGGTATGTGTAGTATGTTAGCAGCCCTCTTTGCTTTTTCCCAGTAGCCTTCTTACTCAAGCCTTTTATCATTGGTGCAGAAAAGTAGCAGACCAGGGCTGGAGAGATAGCTTAGCAGTTAAGGTACTTGCCTGCAAAGCCAAAGGACCCAGGTTCGATTCCCCAGGACCCATGTTTCAGCCACATGCACAAGATGGTGCATGTATCTGGAGTTTGTTTGCAGCAGCTAGAGGCCCTGGCAAGCCATTCTATCTGCCTTTCTTTGTCTCTCAAGTAAATAAATATGCAAACCTTAAAAAAAAAAAAAGTAGCAGACAAATTTTACTTGTGGACGTCTGAAAATGGAGATTTGTTTTTCAAATGGGAAAACTGAGGTCCAGGAAGGGAAAATGACTTGCAGCCAGCACTGAGGATCTGGCTGCCTTTGACTCCTGCACCAACAGCACTGCTGACTGAAGGCACTTGTTGGGGCTTCTAGAGCCAAGTTACCAGATCCCTGAGCTGCAGCCGGTTCTTAGTGATGCTGTGTTCCTTGTGCTCAGAAATAAGCATCTGCTACCCCCTTGTTCATGTCATATAGACCTTTGGCACTGAATATGGGAGGAGTAGCAAGCATGCATGTGTTCATCTCAGAACTGAACTTCAGCTCCTGTGTTTCAATGAAATGTAGGGACTCAGGAATACACCCTCTTCCCTGGTGCATAGAATGGGCACAGGGTTCAGTACCTGAGGTAAAATGGTGATCAGAGCAGCTACAGATTTTGTCTCTGCAGAGCTTCAGCTTAGTTTCACTGGCTATAAAGTGACCATTTCAGCTCAACATGACCAGAGAGCAAGGCCAGGTGCCCAGGAGCACAGTCATTCTCTAAATCTAATGGAAGGAGGGAGAGGTCCAAGAAGGCTTCCTAGAGGAGAGGGGTCATTAAGTTGATCCCTGAGAAAAGGCTTCTGTGTCCAGTCTGACAGGAGTGTCAGAACAAGGCTCAGAAGGCTTGGGTGTGACCAGCTGAAGTGTGGGCTTCACATTTTACCAACAAATCCCTTAAGGATTTACATATAGGACAAGACCTGCTGTTTATAGTTTTAGTGTGTGTGTGCATGCACGCATGAATATGTGTGTGTGCAGGTGTGTACATGTGGATGTGCATGTGGAGGTCGGAGGACTATTCCAAGTGTTAGTCCTTTCCTTCTACCTTGCTTCAGACAAGGTCTCTGGGTTACTTGCTGCTGTGCTTTCCAGTGTCCTATTCTGTCTCCACCCTGGGATTGCAGATTGGCACGTTTACATGGATGCTGGGGATCCTTATCTACTGTGCCCTCCCCCTAGGCTCAGGTCTGTGGTAAAGGTGTTACTTTGGGTCTTGGCATGGAGAATGCATAGGAAGCCAGCAGCAAGGTGGCAGCATTGTTGGATATTAAGAAACTAGTTAGGTTTTGTTATTTTTCTTCCTTTGCCATTTCGACCTTTCTTTTCTTCCTCTCCCTCTTTCCCTCTCTCTCCCTCCCCCTGTGGAGGTAGGGATGGAACCCAGGGCCTGAGGAATGCTAGGTAAACACTTACCACTGACTCACACTGCTGCCTGCCAGTTAGGTTTTCATAGACAGTTGTTGAGGAATAAGGCTAACAGTTGCTTGAGCTTCCAGCACAGTCAGGGAAGGTATGGAAGGAGGTGTGGAAACTCCTGAGCGTAGCCACATATCATGAAGAAAATGACTTGAGGACTGACCATCTCAGAGAGCAGAGGAGCCACAGGTGGGGAAGGGCAGCCGGGTGGCCCAGAAACAAGGTCATGGTGATGACACTGATATGGAGCCCAGGAGATACAAGATACAAGATACACGCTCCTTGTAGGCCCAGCAGCTGGTTTTGAAGTGCTGGTGAAAGTCCCAGGAGCTTGCAACTCATAATCTGGTTTTCATATAGGTGTACTTCTTTTTCCTGTGAAAGGTCTCATGCTCAAGAAATGTGCTTTCTTTCACTGTTTTTATGAATTTGTGGTGTGTGTCATTAGATTTTGTGTACAGTAAGTCTTGAGACCAACTACTCAGTATTATTGGTTAGTGTTTGGGGTTCAGAAGTATGTAAGGGAAGGAAGTATGAAAAGTATTTAAGTAGATGAAGAATTTCAGTTGCACAAAGAGATGATTTTGAAGGCAAGATCTGGTTATGTAGCTCAGGTTAGCCTGGAATTCAGTTTTCCAGCTTCGACCTCCCAAATGGTGAGATTATAGGTATATTACCGCCATACCTTCTTTGTTCTCAGTTTTGATAGTTTCCTGGATCTTATTTGTTGGAATGGTAATGATTGTATTGGCATAATGTGCTTACTATAGTAGCCATACCCCTCCTCTCTTGGGGTTTATAGTCTAGTGGGCAGACTATAAATCCTACAGATAGCATGATGTGACATTCCTGTCTTCATCTGATAAATAGAATTAAAACATGCCATGAGAATGACTTACGACTCTGAAGTCCTATAACCAAGAGTGCTTGCATGCAGAGTGCACTGCCACCTTCCTAGGTGGGACAGGCATATTCAGTACTGGCCTGCCTGGCTGCCTGTCCAGTGGGCTAAGTGGCAATCAGGATGTGATAGGGACAGAAGCCCCTGATTGTTCCTGAGTGACTAAGGGACATAGAGGTATGACCTGTTTTCTCAAAAGTACAAGGACAAAGAGTAGTTTGGTCACATAGGATGGAGAGTTAGCAGGAAGCTTGGAACCACTTTGTACTTCCTGCTGAATACCTTGAAACCCACCAGGAGGCTGAACAGTGTTAGAATTATATAACCAAATGAATCATCTGAGCAAGTCATAATGCATGATTTCTCTTTTCTGGGTCCAATCTTATCTGTGCCATAGGAATGGGCATTCCTGCTTCTGGCTAGCCAGTCATTTGCTTTCTCTTTTCCATTTTCTCCTAATTCTTGTCTCTCTTCTCTGTCTAAACTTTTTTACTCCTTCTTCATTCATTTCCCTCAATTCCTCCCAGTCTAGCTTTGGCCCTCTAGGCCATTCTTGCCTATGCCCCAGTGGGGGAAGTTTGCCTATTTAGATGCTGAGCTTGTAGGAAACGGTGATGTCTCATCCTGCCAAACCTCTGTGCAGATCATGGTGGCCCAGGCTTCTGATGCTGTTATTGTTGGCTCCTCCTTGGCCCTGGCTCTGACATTTTTTTCTGGCCATCTCCCTTTGTGTGACCCTCAAAGATGGCCACATCCTGGCATACTACCCTCCATTGGAGCACTGCCCATTGCCTGACATAGGTGTGAGCGTTTTTATTCCCTCCACCACATGTCCTTGCAGTTCACAGAATCCCTCATCCCCAAGAACCTAGCCATGAGGTCACGGGTTCCTCAGTGTTACCTGTTAGGTCAGTTATAAATAAGAAAAATAAAACATCATCTTACCTTAACTTATTCCTAATATTATCCAGTTTTACTATAGAATCAAATTTTTAAATTTTTCCCTAAGGAATATTTTTAATATTACTTGCAAGGCAGAAAGGCAACACATTCCCTCATGCTTTGTGTTTTATTTCTCTTTCACCTTTTTTTGTGTGCATGTGTGTGTGGTCTGCATGAGTATATGAGTGTGTACGTTTATATGTATTTGGGTGCATGGATGTGCAGGTGTCCACATGTGTACTTATGCCTGTGTAGCCAGAGGCCATTGTCAGAAGTCTTAACTGTCCTCTTCACTCATTGAACCCAGAGTTTACCAATTGCAATGTCATAGACAGACTATCTGGTGAGCACAGGGGATTCTCCTATCTCTACCTCCCCAGTGCTGTGATTAAAGTTGCACACCACCATGCCTTGCATCTTGCATGAGTTCTGGTTTTACATCTCAGGTCTTCATGCTGGCATGGCAAGCGCTTGATCCACTGAGCCACCTCTTCAGTTCCTCTATTTTTGAGGGATATTTTTGCAGGGTATAGAATTCTCAGTATTCTACTTCACCCTTTCCTCTGGGACAGTTTCTGAGGAGTTGATACAAGACAGTAAGCTATCTTGTCATTTGGCTTCTTTTAAGATTTTTTAAAATGTAATTGCTAGCGGAGAGAGACTGGGCATACCAGGGCCTCATATAGTTGCAAACAAACTCCAGATGCTTGTAGTGCTTTTTAAACATTATTTTATTTTTGAAAGAGAAATGGGTGTGCCAGGGCCTATAAGCCGCTGTGAACAAACTCCACTCACATGCACTCCCTTGTGCACATGTGCAACATTGCACACTTGCATCACTTTTGTGTCTGGTTATGTGGGACCTGGAGATTTGGCCAAGCATTCTTAGGCTTCACAGGCAAGCACCTTAACCAGTAAGCCATCTCTCCAGCCTGTTGGTAGTGTTTTTGTGCATCTGGCTTTACAAGGGTACTGGGGAATTGATTTGCAAGTAAGCACCTTTAACCACTGAGCAATCTGTCTAGCCCTTTCAAGAATTTGATTTTTGATTTTCTTGTGTTTGTGTATGATAGACATTGGTGTATATTGTTATACATTTTATCCTGCTCATGTTCTCAGATCTTGGATATATGGTTTGGTGTCTGACAGTAATGTGGGGAAATTCTTTTTTGTGTGTGTATGCACATGTGTACATAGGTATGCACCCCATATGCGTGTGTGCAGAGGCTAGAGAAGAACCTTGGGTTTCTTTATCACACACCCATCTAATTTCTTGAGATGGGGTGACTCCCTCAGTCTAGAGCTTCTGCCAATCAGCAATTCTCAGGTTATCTTTATCCCACATGGTTGGGGGTTACAGATTTGTGTGGCCATGCCCAGCTTTTTAAAAAATAATTTTGATTGACAGCTTCTGAAATGATAGACAATAAACCATGATAATCCCCCCCCCACTTTCCCTTTGTAACTCTACTCCCCATCATATCCCCTTCTCCTCTGAATCAGTCTCTCTTTTATTTTGATGTCAACTCTTCCTCCTGTTATGGTGGTCCTGTATAGGTAGTGTCAGGCACTGTGAGGTCATTGATATCTAGGCCATTTTGTGTCTGAAAGAGTGGATTGTAAGCAGTGGTACCCTTCCTTTGGCTCTTACATTCTTTTTGTCACCTCTTTCACAATGGACCCTGAGCTTAGGAAGGTGTGATAGAGATGCTTCAGTGCTGAGCACTCTTCTGTCACTTCGTCTCAGCACTGTAGTATCTTCTGAGTCATCCCAAGGTCACCATCATCTTAAAAGAGAAGCTTCTCTACCCAAAAGTGAGAGTAACATTAATAAATGGGTATGATCATTAAGAGAAGTACTCACTGTCATGTCCAGCTTTTTACTTGGGTTCTGTGGAGTTGAACTTGGAGGTCTCTGGCTTAAGAGATTACATTCTTAAGCAAAAAGTGCTCTTAATCACTAAGCTAACTTCCCAGCTCTGTTTTTTTTTTTTTTACTTTTACTTTTAATTTCTAATTTTCTTTTTATTTAATTTTCATACAAATATATATTGTACATTGACCATATTCTCTGCCATATCCCCCACCTTTCCTTGCTAATTTAGGAAAATTCACAATCATTGTATATTAATGTTTTCTTTTCTCAATTTTTATTAACATTTTCCATGATTATAAAAAATAATCCCATGGTAATATCCTCCACCCCACTTTCCCCTTTGAAATTCCACTCTCCATCATATCCCCTCCCCATCTCAATCATTCTACTTCCATATATATTGTATTTTAATATTTTCATTTATTTATTTGACAAAGAAAGAGAGGGACAGAGAGATTGAGAATGGGCATGCCAGGGCCTCCAGCCACTGAAAATTAACTCTAGACTTGTGTGCCCTCTTGTGCATCTGGCCAATGTGGGTCCTAGGGAATCAAACCAGGGCCCTTTGGCTTTGCACTTAACCACTAAGCCATCCCTCCAGCCCTGTATTAATATTTTGTGTGTTTCTGTTTCTCCTCTTTTATCTAATGTTGTATTTATTATAGAGAGATAAAGGAAGATAGAGAAAGACAGAGATTAATTGAGAAAATGGGCATACTAGGGCATCCAGCTACTGAAAACTGCAAACACATGTACCACCTTACGTGGGTACTGGGGAATTGAACTTGGGTCCTTAGGCTTCCCAGGCAAGTGCCTTAACTGCTGATCCATTTCTCCAGCCCTCTGTTTCTCCTCTTGCTCTGTTCCTCACACTTATCTTTGCTGTTTTCCCACAGTTCCTGGAAATGATATATTCTATTTATTTGTTTTTGTTTTTCTTTCATGTCTTTGAGGCAAAGT
This sequence comes from Jaculus jaculus, assembly GCF_020740685.1. Taxonomy (NCBI): domain Eukaryota; kingdom Metazoa; phylum Chordata; class Mammalia; order Rodentia; family Dipodidae; genus Jaculus; species Jaculus jaculus. Next base: position 238,963,037 of record NC_059102.1, on the reverse strand, counting down.
GCTGTCTGGTAGCCTTGGCTAGCCTGGCCCTTGTGCTGGCCCTCTTATCCTCCTGCTCAGCTTCCCAAGTGATGCAGTCTGTAAGTGTGAACTTGTGTTTGTCGTTAGTTTTTAGTCATTCCTCTTTCCACTTCTATTCCGGCAGTTTTGGTTGAGATATCTTCTAGCTCATGTATTTTTCTCAGTATAATTTGCATATCAAAAACACTCTTCATTTCTGTTTTATCTTTAGCATTTATGTTTGATACTTTATTAAAATCTTCATACTTCTGTCTATGGCAATATAACCCTAAACGTGCCTGATTTCATCTGATCTTCAAAGCTAAGAAAGTGTTGGACCTGGTTAGTGTTTTGGATGGAAGAATCTTCATATCTCTGTTTACATTTATTTTCCTTACCCCTGCTTTATCATTGGAATTGTTCATCTATTAATCATTGTCTTCATTGGTTTGTGTTAGTAACAGAGACATGAAGTGAGTACTTTATAGAGAAGAGAGACCTGTTTCCATAGTTGTGGAGGCTCACAGTTGGACTTATTTGTCTTCACATGGCAGAGCAACAGAACAAGTAGTTTATAGAGAGATCTGTTTCCATAGCTCTGGAGACTCACAGTTGGATCTTGCCCATGTCCTCACATGGCAGAACACTCTTTCGTCACGGGGCACAGAGTGGAAAAGGGAACCCACTCCTGCAAGCTTTTTATAGCACCATTAACATACTCGTGACATCCTCTCATTCAGAGTCTCCTGCAAATGCTGTTGAATTGAGCAGTAAGTTTCCAACAGAAGAGCTTTGGGCAACAGAAACACTCAAGCCATCACAGTTCTCCTTATTTCTGGCCTGACAGTTTTCACCTCCTTGCCGTGTCTGAGACAGACTCTAGCTGTTTGTTCTTCAGGGTGCTCTGTAGTTCCTCCCTGAGAGCTGAAGTGAAGGACTGGGTGAAAGGAGCACTGTAACTAGGCCTTTAGGGGGTTGCTGGTGAGGCATGGACAGAGGAATGCTGTGTGGACCTGGGTCTTCCAAGGAGCCTTGTCTCTGCATCTTCTTAGCCTCTCTCTCCCCAGTAGATAGGGCAGGGTGGGTAGGTGGACCAGAGCCCTTAAGCCTGGTATAAACTTGCAGGGTCCTGACCTCTGTGTCATTTCTTACAGGTTAGCTTTCCTCTGATAAAGCCCATGCAGGATACACTTGGGTACATGTGGCTTCTCCTGGGGGCAGATCTTATTGGCATGGACTGAGTGAATAGAAAGCTCTGGCATATTCCAAAATCATTCCCCTTCCCCTTCATGCCAGAAACACAAGGAAATTTGGTCTGCAGTGTTCTTCCCTCTAGTACCTTAGTGAGCCCCCAGGAGAGAGACTGCAACAGAGCATGGGGCTCGCAATGACTGAGTGCTCCTGTATTCTTCCTGTGACGATAGTGTATGAGCTCTGGCAGTTGGTCAATTACAGCTAGGGCTTTCCTCCCCTGGCCCTGTTCTCACTGAGGTCTCTGCTATGATTAGATGTTCTCTGTATGTACTGACTTGTATCTTCTATTTGGGGGATAGTGTTTTTTTGTTTGTTTTATTTTGTTATGTTATGTTTTGTTTTTTTCCTGTGACCTCAAATTTAAGAAAAGTCATTGAGGTTTCAATTATTTTTCAGATTTTTACCTACTAAAGTGCAACTTCCAAGTTCTTCATATGCCTGGCTGGAAAGCAGAGATCTTTATTTTTACCTGTCTGTGATAACAACAACAGAAAAGCAGAAAATGGGACAAAGCATTTAGACTTATAACTTGACATTGCCCTAGTACCTCAGTATGTGATTCTGTGGAATATAATATCTTTCTACAACTGTTATTGTTTGTGTCTGGAATGTCCCCAAATGCATTAAAGACTTGTTAAAGACATTCTCCCCAGTGTGGTGCTGTTGGGAAGTGGTGGGACCTTTGGGAGGTGGCTTATAAGCCTATAGGTCATTAGACCATTCCCTCAAAAGGGAAGTGGCACACCTAGCCATGCCTCTTCCTGCCCATTCCCTGACTTGTGATGTTTTACTTCATCATGCCCTCCTGGCTCAGGCCTGGGCCAGTGGATCAGGGACTTGAACCTCTAAAGCTGAGAACAACACAAACTTCCCTCCTTGAAAATTCCTTTCTCGGATATCTTGTTATAGAAACAGAAATCTGACTTACAATAGATTCAAAACAAAGCAGTGGCCACCAACGGTTGGTCTGTCACTGCTCCTTGGGATGAGGACTGCGTCATGAAAATGAAGATTTGAGGTTGACTTGTCCTTCCCTGAAGTTGTCTCAGAAGTTCCCTAGGAGTCTTGGAAGATCAAACTCTGTGGGTTTCTCAGGGAAAGACAGAGGTCTTCAGTGACACTTTGTATGTCATTCTTGCTGTCAGAGGGATCTTCCTGAAATGAGATTGATCCCATCATAGCAAGCTCTTAAATCCTCCCAAGACATGACTGACACTTCTCACTCAGTGCCATTCTCAAGGTCTAAGATATGCCTAGTCCAGAAACCTCTGCACCCTCCAGCCTGGGCACCTTATCTAGTGTTGCCCAGTGATGACCTACATCCCCTTCCATTGGTGGTAGGTAAGCATAGGGAATAGCTTGGCTATCCAGCACTCCACTTGGCTTGTATAAAACACTTTATTTTCCTAAACTATTCACCTGAACTGTGGCCATGGGTTAGGAACCTGGGACCCCCACCTACATGGAGCTGTACACACACCCCATGGCAAACCATGAATTAGGTTTCTCCTCCTCTAGCGGCCATTGTTTGTGATCTGTTTCTATTCAAATTTATTCTTAGATATATCCAGGATCAAAACTGCAGGGAGGGCTGGAGAGATGGCTTAGCAGTTAAGTGCTTGCCTGTGAAACCCAAGGACCCTGGTTCAAGGCTTGATTTCCCAGGACCCACGTTAGCCAGATGCACAGGGGGTCGTACGTGTCTGGAGTTCATTTGCAGTGGCTGGAAGCCCTGGTGCACCCATTCTATCTCTCTTTGCTTCTTTCTCTCTGTCTGTTGCTTTCAAATTAAAAAAAAAAAAGAGCCAAAAATAAAAGCCTGCAGGGAACTGTTTAGCTAAAACTGGTTTTCCATGCATGTTCAAAAAGATATCTTGTGTCTACTAAATGAACTTTTAGGAAGAAACTCCTGTTTACCACCACATACCTTATGCCTATGCAGAACTGGCTGTATACATGATTACAATCAGATGCATCATGAGAAGGAACATGTACAGTACAGAAAAGGCTATATTTCACAAACCTGTCAATCAAACCAGAGAACCACCCAAACTATGTTCCTGATCACTGAACCCTCCTTCTCATGAACTCATTAAAAAGATTCCCTGGGCTGGGCGTGGTGGTGCACGCCTTTAATCCCAGCACTTGGGAGGCAGAGGTAGGAGGATCGCTGTGAGTTCGAGGTCACCCTGAGACTTCATAGTGAATTCCAGGTCAGCCTCCTGGGCTAGAGTGAGACCCTACCTCGAAAAACCAAAAAAAAAAAAAAAAAAAAAAAAAAAGATTCCCTGGGGCAGTAACCCCAGGACCCTTGAGTATCCTCCACTTGAATGGCCTGCTACTGTTCTTTAGAGTGCATTCAAACCTCTATTGTCACTTTGGTCTTAATAAAGTTTCTTGCTGCTTCACTGTTAGTGTGTGCCTTTCTTCATTTCACATTTCACACCTGTAAAGAGGGATGTGTCTTACACCTCTAAATAGGAGACATTACCAGTCATCACTTGAGCCAGCATCCCAGTCTCTGAGGACTGTGGTGGGAAGGATGACGGAAGCCTAGGTTGAAGGTCAGGGTTAGCAAGTTGCTTTGAGGATGGAGGCGGCTTTGCTGGAATTGTTCAGGACACACCAGAGCAGGGGTCAGCTAACATTTTCTAGAAAGAGCCAGACAGTGAGCATAGGGCTTTCTGGGATATGTGATCTCTCCTGCAACAACTTAGTTGTTGTCATGCAAACACAGCCATACACAGGGGTGTAACTGTTCTAGTGACACTTTTTTAAAAGTGTTCTAGTTCTGTGGCAGAAACAGGCTGTAGGCTTGATTCTAAAGGAGAGTGAGTGGTCTCCTTCCTGTGCTTCACCTGGTTACCTGTCAGGGGCCTCACTAGGTTCTCATTTGAAGCTAGCTCCTGTTGCAGTCAGGTTTGCATTGCTGGCAAAAATCACCCAACCTAGAGCACCTTGTGATGGAAAAAATGGTTTATTTTGGCTTACATACTTGAGGGGAAGCTCTATGATGGAAAATGATGGCATGAGAAGAGGGTGGACGTCACCTCCAGGCCAACATCAGGTGGACAACACTGGCAAGGGGACACTGGCTATAATATCCATAAGCCTGTCTCCAGCAATAAACTGCCTCCTCCAGGAGGGAACCTGGCCTTCAGATCACCTACATTTATAGGACACCTGAATCAAACCACCACATTCTATCCCTGGCCTCCATAAACTGATAACTCTACATGATGTAAAATGCAATGCATTCAGTCCAACTTTAACAAGTCCCTGTGTTTTTTCTTTTTATCAATCCTAATGTTTAAACATCCCCATAATCCAAGGTCTTTTAACTGAGCCATAATACCAAAAAAAAACCCATAGTGGCACAGAATAAACATTCACACTGCAAAAGATGGCACCGGGCACAGCAAAGAAATATTCAACTAATACAAGATTTAAAATAAGGAGGGACACATCAAACTCTGTAGCTCCAAGTCCAACTCTAGTCAGTGACAAATCTCCAGGTCTGATAAGTCTAACTAGTAACAAATCTCCGGAGTTCCAATTCCACCCCTCTAGATAGACTACTCATAGTCCCAGAAAACATCTGGGGCCAGCAGCTCTCCTTAGCAGCCATCTTGTGGTTCCAGCATCTCTACTGGGTCTCCACTGCAACCCACAGTCCATCCTCACGTCTCCATTGGGTCTCCATGCAGACAACCAGCAAACCTGCTTCATATTGCTCATAGCCATTTCCAAAACACAAGACCATGTTGCAAACTCAATGACCCTCTCTTTCCTGCATTTCATAATACTAGGTGGGTGCTAATTTGTTCATCCAGGGGGGAATAAAGCAGACTTTGAAGAACAGGACACTCATTGAGCACTCAGGCCCCTCTAAAAGACTGCATTTTTTCTGTTGTCCCAATGCAGGTCAGCCAGCCCAGTCTCAATGGTTGTAATATTTCATCCAATTGCAGATGAACGGGCAGAAGTTGTCAGCCCAGAGGTTTCATTTTTTTCTGTCATATCCCTCTGCTCACACCAGTTCATTTCTATGCAAAGCAACCCTGCACAACTTCTCAGGATATGGGCATAAGAACAAGCTTCCCACACCAACTGTTTCTAGCCCAGTCCAAACAAAGCTCTTTCTCACCCTCATAAGCCAAACCTCACAGTCTATAGTTCTTACTGCAGTCAGGTCTTTCAACTCTGACCAGAACAGTCCATCAAGCTGTATTTAAGCACTGCAAGACATCTCTTAGGCCAAGGTTTCATATCCTTCCACATTCCTCTTGAAAACCAGCTCCAAAAGCCACAGTCAGGTGTCTAGCAACAATGGTTCCACTCAACTTTGCTGCTGCCAGAAATCACCTGAACAAGGACAGCTCTTGGGGAAAAAGGTTTATTTTGGTTTACAGACTCAAGGGGAAGCTCCATGGTGGCAGGGAAAAAGGATGGCATGAGCAGTGGGTGGACATCACCCCCGCAACATAAGGTGGACAATAGCAACAGGAGAGTGTGCCAGACACAGACTTGGGGAAACTGGCTGTGACACCCATAAGCCCGCCCCCAACAATAAACTGTCTCCAGGAGGTGTTTATTCCTAAATCTCTATCAGTTGGGAACCTAGCATTCAGAACACCTAAGTTTATGGGGAACACCTGAATCAAACCACCATAGCTCCAAAATCTTCACATCTTGTCTCCCCCAGATAGCATGAAGAATGAATAACCTATACCTAAACTACAGTTGGTGCAAAGGCTTGAAATGTCCTTTGTTGGTGGAGACAAAGGAAGGTACATGACATTCCTGAGCCCCCACAGTTCTGACATCTCGAACCCACCTTCTCAGGAGATGGACATAGGAAATTCTCAGGAGGAACCTCGTGGGACTGAAACATCTCTGTGCCTGGAATGGTGACCACGTACAAGGCATGGCTAGCTGATTAGGATGGCCCGGTCAAATGCCAGGGTTACAGATGTGTGAGTGAAAGGTGGTATAACAATGCAGAAACCACCGAGTCATTAGATATGGGAGACAAGCATGCTTGTTTCTCCTGAGGCCCTCTACCATCTACAGAATGCCCAAACCAAACAGCTGTGTGTACTAGTGCTAGTCAGCTTTCTGCTATTGAAACAAATACCTGAGGTGATCAATTAAAAGAGAATAGATTTTTTTTAAAAAAATTATTTTATTAATACTTTTGTTGAGGTACAGTCGCACTCTAGCCCAGGGCAACCACTCTGTGGTCTCTCAGGTTGGCTTTGAACTCACAGTGATCCTACTATGTTGGCCTTCCAGGATTAAAGGTGTGTGCCGCCACTCTCAGCTGAGAGTAGATTTGTTTTGGCTCCCAGTTGTGTGGGTTGCAGTCTGGTCAGTTGGCTTGTGGCCACAGGGTCTGTGGTGATCAGGAAGGTGGGAGTACCAAAAAGGACAAAGCCCTCCTCTCATAGCAAGGCGTGAAAGGAGAAGAAGGGAGCTGCTACATCACCTCAAGGGCACACAGAATGATCTCTGGCCCCACTTCTCACAGACTCTACCACCTACCTTCCAATATAACTCTCTGGGGATCATAGGCCTTTGGGGAACATTTTAGGTGCACACTATGACACTATGCTAATCAAAACCCAAAAGAACTGAACCACTTAAGGCCCTGACATGAGCAGCACCAAGCAAAGTTGTGAAGAAGGCTTGCTGAAGATGTATGTGCCTGTTGCCACCAGCTATGCCTCCAGTGGGCATTATGGAGGCCACCCTGTTTACCCGAAGCCATAAATAAGGATATTTTTTGCCAGCCTGTCTTAAATATGGAGCTAGGGCTGAGGGGATCTCTGAAGGTGGGATGCCAGTGACTTCCCTTGTCATCTCCTGAGCATTTGAAAACTCCTACAAAACCCAACCAAAGCAAGACATCATCATCCGGCCGCCCTGCTACCATGTGCGTCAGTCATATAGTCATGTGCGTTGTAGACATTAAGGGGTTTAAGTTTTTAGACCTTTTTTCTTCACTTGCTTTATATTCTTAATCTCTACATAGTCCCAAGAGATGTTAATATACCTGATATCTTTTATTTTACCAGACATTTAAGCAATTTGTAAATTATATGCCTGCTCAGAGACAACTTACTAGGCACCTACTATGTGTTTAATGATGTAAAATTGTATCTAAATGGTGTGTAGCATAACATCACCATACAGATGCCAGTGTGTTTGCTTTCTTAGAGCCTCTTTTCTTACCTGTATAGTGTGTATGAGTTCATAATTTCATCCCTCTTTTCTCACTATTTACCTTTTTTATCTTGGACATTTAGTTTAGAATTTTTTTTTTTTAATTTTGGAAGACCATTATGAAAAAATGGCTGATTTTGAAGAGAACCAGGTTTACCTTAGTTGATTCTAATGCTATGCATGGTTATGCTTGAGCTATTTACTATGGATTTAGTTATTGACCTATTTTATTTGTCATTTTATGGCATACATATTTTCAGTGGAGACGCTTAGGCTAAGCTATATTTATTTATACTGCAGTACATTAACCATAAAACTATCTAAGTACAATAAAACCAGTGATCTGCAGCCCTCAGGGAGAGGGTTGTTCAAGAAAGCCAAGTTTAAGAATTAGCATTAACTGTGTTGGAGATCTTTCTAAGATGGGCCCAAATTTTACCTCTCATCTCATAAACAATGCATTGCTCCTCATTAACATTGATGGGAGAGTTGTACTATACAGCTCAGTTCTCATTAGTTTGCCTCTTTGGTTTGTGTGTTGTTTTGGTTTAGTTCTCCTTGGCATTTCTCAAAGTAGATCTGTCCCCCTTCCCATTGCTGCCAGCTGTATTTCTTACTGTATTTCTTTCCTGTGGATCTCCTTCTGCCTCCAAACTACTTCTCTAAGCTTCTGTGGCATGGGAGGCCTGGTGATGGAATTTGTTAGCCAGGGGGAGAACAGGTGTCCACAAGCCACTCACAGCCAGCCTCTGCATTTCCCAGCACCTTCTGCTCCCTGAGAAGGTTTCCATGCCAATGTGGCATTCTCTGGTGGAAGGGTGAGAACCTGTCCTGATCCTCCCTACCCATCCTTCTCAGGGTCCCAGAACTCTGCAAAGCCCATTCCAGCCAGGGGAGGGTACGCTGAGCTTTAAGCCTCTGGCTTAGGGGAACTAGTTGCACATACTCTACAATAAAAACATTACGTTTGAAATAGACTTCACTTCAAATTCATAATTGATTAAACAATGCCTGCTTCCATTGTGATACTGTTGTACTCATTCCCTTCCCTGTCATTTTCTTTGGGAAATTAATGATGGAACAATGGGCCTTAGACACGTGAGGCAACAGTTTTACCATGGAGCCACATTTCTAGTTATATTACTTTTCTGACAAACCCCAAGCATGCCTTCTTTTGACTTGTACTCTATTGGGACTAAAGTTAAACCCTTAATTAAAAAAAAAAATAAGCTTCTGTAAAGCTCATGGTGATTCTGAATTTGCTTTCTGCTATGCACATTGTGATGGCAGCATTATGTATAGTTTTGTTTCCACTAGATATAGGTTCTTGGCCCAGTCACCATGAAGAGTTGAGCAGGCCAGCAAGGAACCTTTCACCACTTGGGACCTCATGTTGTCCTGCTGAGTCAGCTCCAGACTCTTCAGTACATGCAGTGATTGCATGTCCCCATATCAGAGTGAGGAGAACAGATGTGCCCAGACTTCAGAAGACTCCTCCAAGGTCACCTCACTGCTACCACTCAGGTTTGGGCCTAGCTCCTCTGCTTTCAGGGACAGTAGAGCTTCTCCATGAGTCCTAAGTACTCACATGGAGGAGTAATAGGCAAGACCTAGTCTGACCATGAGATCCTGCTGCCAAGCTCTCTGTGCACAGGGAGTATTGGGTCACACTGGGAGAGGGAAGGGAGGGAACTTGATCCCAGGATATGTGATCCCAAGGGGAGATGTCTCATCCTCCCACGGCTGTGAGACAGGGCAGAAGATTGCCCTTGTGAGATCTAATGACCAACTCCCAACTGGCCAGCTGAGTACAAATAAATTTGGAACATGGGTAACTAAATATAGTGACTTTAATTATTACTGAAGATAATGGTCCAGTGCTTTTTGAGAACTAAGTATTATTTTAGTTAGTTGTGTCTTGGCTATTTGTTTCTTGTTTTGAGAGAGGATCTTGCTCTGTTGCCTGTGCTGGACTTCCATTTGAGGTCCTCTTACCTCTATTTCCCCAATGCTGGGATCACAGGCACACACCACCATATTCAGCCTTGGCCTTCTATAGTCATTTTAATACAATTATTACACTCCAAATCTGTGTACATAGTATTTGGGAATAAATTATGAACTTTTCCTTCCCTTCCTCTTTGCTCCTTCCTTGTCTTCCGTTTCCTTTCCCTTCCCCTTCCTTTCCCTTTTCCTCTTCCTTCTTTTCTCCTTCCCTCTCTCCCTTCCTTCCTTTCTTCCTTTTGGCAATTGGACCCAGGGCCTCATATATATAAGGCAAACATTCTACTACTGAACTATCTCCCCAGCCCTGATATATTTATTTATTTATTCATCCATTCATTCATTTTTTTATTTGGTAAGTATGAAAGTGTATGGTGTATATGTGTTTGTATGTTCATGTGTATGAATACAGGCCCATGCTCCAGGGTCACTTCGGGTGTTGGTCCTTACCTTCTACCCCATTTAAGGCAGAGTCTCGTGTTTACAGTTCTGTTTGTCAGGCTAGTTGGTCTACAATCTTCTAGCAGTTTCTTCTATCTCTACCTCTCATCTTGCCATAGACATGTTAGGATTGCACACACCTGCTGGTGTCCAGTGTTTTTATGCAGATTCTGGGGACCTAAACTCAGGTACTCACACTCGGGCAGCAAACTGTTTATCCAGAGTCATGTCTCAAGCCACCCCCTCTCCCCTGACACCTTTTGTATGACAAATAGTATCTGAACCACTTCCATTGAAAATAGACGTTCTCTTTACTTCCCAATTTCAAAATATAGCTGCTTGGGGGGACTAGAAAAAAAAAATGTCCTTTGGAAATAATAATTTGTATACATGTATTTGACCTATCATTCCAAATTCCATGGTTTATTGTTTTAAGAAGTGTTAATGATCCCCAACACACACACACACACACACACACACACACACACAAAATCCTTCAAAGAATTGTTCATGATAGACTATATTAAGCCAGTGGTATATTAGACCATTGCTACATTCCACATAGATTAATACTCCAATAAACCTTCAGCAGACTTACATTTTTCTTATCATTTCTATGTGGACGTGTGTATTCACTACTGGTCCTGACATTGCTTCCTGAGACGTCAACTCAACCCCAGAATTCTGAAAAGTCCTCATTATCCACTTTAGACTAAAAAAGATCAGCAATTTAGACTGATCTATTTATATTAACTGACTGGTACTACCATGCTAATCCTGTAATTAAGATTCATTTCTCAAAGATGTTACTATAATCTTAGAAATATTAAAGATTTAAACCCTAAAAATTGGTATGGAAGTGATTAAATTTTCCCTATTATTTTTTCCCTCTCTCCCAGAGTGATTAATTTCACTTTCTGTGCCTTCCTCCCTGCACTGTAATGCTTCTATGGAGACTCCTAATTCAGTGAAACCTGTTTAGGGGATCATCTCTACTAGACAGACAGCTGCTGAGAAGGCATTCGCTTTCTGAGCATGGATTTCAGATTATGGCCAATCAAGACCCAGAGCCGGAGGAACACCTGTCAGCGACGTTTTTCTACAAGGAGATGGGCTCTTGAATCGTGTTTCATTGTACTTCAGAAAAAGGTTCATTTAAAGATGTGACATCTGCTTTTATGATTCATCTCTTCAGCTGAGATAGCAGCTTGGAACTTATTTATAACGTTGTTATATAGTGAAACAAGAAACTGCAAGAAAGTATTTTGAAAAAAGGAGGACTTTCCCAGGCATTCACAACTTTCTCTTGTGAAAAAAAATCTAAAATTTAGGTTTGAGCTTTTGTGTATGAATATAATTAATGTAAGGTATTCTTTTGGGCAAACTTTCAAAATGTTTAAGCATACTTTGATTTCTCTTCAGCTCATATAAATCTTTTGAATTTTTCAAAATATTTAAACAAGATTGTAAGAAAAAATTATTATGAAATCTGGGGAACTTTCCTATGTTGAAATGTGCCACGCTTCTCTGTACACAATGCAAAATATTACTGATATTTATTGGTGTTTAGGGAGACTGGACTTGACTTTCAACTTGGCCGTAATTGGAACCACCGTTAAGTACATAAAAGGCAGGTACTTTCTCCCGTCTGCAGGAGGGGTGGAGTGTAAGTATCAGAGGCAAACTTCATTGTACAAACTGTAATTTAATGGTATAACAGTGTGCAGGCCAGAATATCAGTTAATTTTCAAAACATTTTATTCTATACCAATTAGCTCAGGTCCTGGAGGGCAAAATGACAAGAGGTTACTCATTCACTATGTATTTAATTAATTGAAAAATGCTCAAATTGCTTTTACAGTTGTTATTAAAAAGTGGAATCCGTGTTGCCAGCGCTCAACCATAATTGGAACCCCAGGGAATTAAATATTTAGCATTAGTAATGTAACAGCACTTAGGACACAAATTTCTATTTTCGTAATGAAAGCTATACACTGTGAGTGCAAGCGGCTGAAAGGACAGCTGTGACAAGCGAAACGGCCTGGGATATTTCAATAAGACACCTCATTGGACAGCAAGTCTTACCACATTACTCGTTTGTAAGAGATCTGCAAGTTTAATTCCCAATAGAAACCCATTGCCCAAGTATTTAGATTTCTAATTGCAAGCAGGATGAACAGTTGGGCAAATGTCTTGCCATAAGTGGCTGAAATGCATAATGCTTTCTAAATAATCCTATATAAGTTCGTGTCTTTGTCAGTTTAAAAATAGTGGGACTGTCAAAAAATAAAGATCTTGTTTGTTTTAAGTTTAATTACATTTTAGGCATTCTTGCTTCCAGTGCTACAGTGAGAAAAGTTGGATACTCGGCTCTAATGAGCTGCGGTGGTAGACGGCTTCAGACCCTAAGGGATTCACTCCGTAAATTAGCTGGATAAAAGTACTTGGTTAGGATATAGTTGAGGGCTGAGCTGTTCTTAAAACCCAGTTTATAGAGCTGTCTCTCACTCATGTTTTCATTCTAAACAGGCCCTGTAGAGATTTTAACAGCTGCCCGTTAAAACTGTTCAACTTGTCAAAATGTATTATATTACTGCACTAATAAATAGTATTAAAGGGTATTTGACTTTGCTTCTCATTTTCAGAGGGGATCAGGTTGATAAACACAACTGGCTTAGCTCGGCCTTATTGTAATTTGTTTATATCACCTAAGTAATATAGGAGGGCCTGGCTTTGAATGTGCAAACATTACTTTCCCAGAGAAGTAAAACTTACAAAATATTATATATATTGGAAACAATGAGTGGAGGTACTTATTATAGAATGTTTGTCATTAAAAGATGTATGACTGACATTCTTAGGCCACATATACAGAATTTGAAGAGCCTGTACCTAAACTGACAATCTTTGAAACATGACTAGATGAATTCCTTTACTAGTCATTCTGTCTTTTCTTTTAAAAAAAAATCTAAGTTAATGTCACAGGTTTTCTCTGATAACCATTGTTCCTGTGTCCATGTTTTGATAATTCATTCTAATTAATCGTGATTTCTTATTTGTTTTGAAAGCAGTTTCCAAAAGCAATATGTGTATATTTTAAAAGAAAATAAAGAGGGAAGACATGTACTTTGTATGATAAACTCTCCTTTGACCTATTCCTAGTACTGTTCCCTGCCTGTTGGTTACCTTTGCTGATAGTTCAACAGAGTCCTTTGTATGTTTTGGATATCATGCACTCACATATTCGGTTGACAAACATATATTGCATATAGCACATTTTAATGAACATGATTTTATAGCAGTCTTCTTGCCCACTCCCACCCCCCCCCATAGCAGATACCTTCTCATTGAAGGGACAAAGCACCTGACTTAAAGTGTACAGAAGGAAAGAGCTTATTTGAGCTTCCAGTTTCATCTTTGCAGTGAAAGCATAGCAAAACAGGCAGAGTATCACCTCTTGTCTAGGCAGCAGGAAGGAAGTAATTCAAGAGGAAGTAGTCTGAGTGACCTAGTGCTGAACACTCTGTGGGCTAAACAAATAAACATCAAAGCTGGGTCTCAATGACACTCTTCCTCCAGCAAGGCTCTACCTTCTAAAGACCCCACAACTTTCCCTAAATTGCCACCAACTGGGGAACAAATATTTAAAATACATGAGCCTATGAGGGACATTTCAATGAAACCATCCGCCCCCCACAACACTTAATTTATCATGGACTTCTCCTACATTGGTGCCCCATATCACATTTATACTTTTTTAAAAACTTTATTGACAACTTCCATAATCGTAAACAATATCCCATGGTAATTCCCTCCCCCCCCCCCACTTTTCTCTTTGAAACTCTACTCTCCATCATATATCCTCCCCCTCTCAATCAGTCTCTCTTTTATTTTGATGTCATGATCTTTTCCTCCTATTATGGTGATCTTGTCTATGTAGTGTCAGACACTGTGAGGTCATGGATATCCAGGCCATTTGGTGTCTGGAGGAACACATTGTAAGGAGTCCTACCCTTCCTTTGGCTCTTACATTTTTTCTGCCACCTCTTCCACAATGGACCCTGAACCTTGGAAGGTGTGATAGAGATATTTCAATGCTGAGCACTCTTCTCTCACTTCTTCTCAGTGCCATGGTGCCTTCTGAGTCATCCCAAGGTCAATGTCATCTGAAAAGAGAAGCTACTCTAACCAAAAGTGAAAGTAGCATGAACATATGGGTATGAACATTAAGAGAAGTGCTTACTGGACCGTTTGGTGAGCATAGTATATACATTTAGCCAGACAGCAGCAGATGTTACACCCCTAGGGCTCATGACTACCCCTGTTGTAGGTTTTCAGTATCAAGGATATATTTATTCCCTCCCATGGAACAGGCCTACAGTCAAATTAGAGGGTGGTTTGTTTCCCCCATAACAGACATGCCACTATTGTACCCATTGGTTCATTTGGCCTGTCTGGCCAAATATAAGGCTTGCAGTGTTCACTGTCGAATATCTTCATGGTGACTATTCTCTCTCCCATTGAACTGCATGCAACATGGCTTTTTCCAACTTTCTGTCAGCTGGTATACATGGAGGAGGTTTTCAGCTCAGCTCCAGCAGGATGTCTCAGTGACCTTTCAGCCCAAGTATATGGAATCTTCAGCAATAGAGTCTTACCATTATTTCCTGGTGGGAGACCAAGAGCCTTGGCAATGGCCTGTAATGTTTTGGGGGCATCAGGGACCTCCCTGGCCAACAACTCACTAGAAGGTATCCCATCCCTGACACTGGAAATTGTCTAGTAACAATGTATGGCTTCTGAGTGTTCCATTGTCCAAAAAATTAAGTTTCCATGTGACTTATTTATGTCCTCATAGATTTTGATTGGCCCTCTCTCCGTCTTTCCTTTCTCCTGACCTCACTTAGGCCTTTTCACCCCCCATTAATCTGTTCTACTTACATATATGCAATACCATCCTCTTAAGTCCCTCTCCCTTTCTATTCTCTTTATATCTCCTTTCTTACTGGTCGCTGCTACTGAGTTTTATTCCTACTCACATGGAAGCCCAATCATTTGTAGTTAGGAGGCACATATTTGTGTGTGTGTGTGTTTTGTTTTTCAAGGCAGGGTATTGCTCGAGCCCAGGCTGACCTGCAATTCACTATATAGTCTCTGGGTAGCCTCGAACTTAACAGCAATTCTCCTGCCTCTGCCTCCCCAGTGCTGGGATTAAAGGCCACCAAACCTGGCATGTTTGTACTTTTTAAAAAATTTTATTATTTATTTGCATGCAGAGAGGTGGGGGAGAAAGGGAGAGAGAGAATAGGGATACCAGTGCCTCTTGCCACTATAAACAAACTCCAGACACATGTGCCACTTTGAGCACCTGCCTTTACATGGATACTGGGAAACTGAGGTCAAG
Organism: Jaculus jaculus; assembly: GCF_020740685.1. Taxonomy (NCBI): domain Eukaryota; kingdom Metazoa; phylum Chordata; class Mammalia; order Rodentia; family Dipodidae; genus Jaculus; species Jaculus jaculus. Next base: position 238,947,709 of record NC_059102.1, on the reverse strand, counting down.
CTGTCAGGTTTTGCAATCCAGTACCTTTAACCATTGAGCCATCTCTCCAGCCCATTTGTGCTTAGGATCTTGCTCTAGCCCAGGCTGATCTGGAATTCCCTATGTAGTGTCACGCTAACCTTGAACTCACAGCAGTTCTCCTACCTCTGCCTTCCCGAATGGTGGGATTAAAGGTATGTGCCACCATACCTGGCACTTTTGTGCTTTTTAACAGCTAATTGTTATTTCGTATCTTGCAGGTACAGAGTATTTTTATCTGTTGTCTATCAATGTCATTCAAACTAATACTTTTTTTTTTTTTTGCACCAGCGAATGATGTGATATTGCTTTTTCCAATGTGTGTGAGTATATAATGTGTGAGTATGGTACTCTATACATATAAAAAGATAGTGAGTCACTATATATCCAGTGATTACTCGATACCAAGCATTACTCAAAGCACTCTGTGGTAACTCATTACATCTTTACAATAAGAATTCAGGTATATTATTACTCTGTTACTCATTTGGGAAACTGAAGTACAAAGAGGTTTTACTTCTGCAAGGATACATGGTGAATAGTCAGGGTCTGAGCTCAGACCACAAGGTTTGGAACTTAGACTCTGTGCTCTCAGCTACTATTTTAGGCCTACAGAAATATCTGTTTTCTCTCATTTACCTCTCCTTATTAGTAAGTTTAAATATGGTTTCCCAAATTCATTTCATCCTCTGAGAACTGACCTGTTCACGTCTTGTCATTTTCCTATAGTTTTGTATCCTTATCAGGCTTGACTGTTATGCTACTGGCTGTCTTGATATTTGTTTGTTTTTTAAATATTTTAATGTGTTTAAGAAAGAGAAAGTAAGTATGGGTGTGTCAGGACCTCCTGCCATTGCAAACAAACCAGATGTATGTGTCACTTTGTGTATCTGGGTACTGGGGACTTAAACCTGAGCTGTCAGGCTTGCAAGGAAAAGTCTTTAACCACTGTGCATCCCTCTATCCCTGCTTGTTTTTCACAGTGCTGGGGATTGAACCCAGGGCCTTCCTCACTGAGCTATAGCCTGTATACATTTTTTTTTTCCCTTTGAGATGGTCTTAGCAAGGCTTAACCATGTGATTCTCCTCTCTCAGCCTCCCCAGTAGCTGGAACGACAGGCCTATGCCATGAGGCCTGGCCTGGCTGCCTTTGTTATACATAATCAAGTGTGTTTGGTCTTTCCTCAGTCTATTGCCTGTCTTCTCACGGTGTTTTATGTTGGTATTACTCAGGGTTACTCTGTAGACTGAGGTATGAGGAAGCCTCTCATCATCCCAACAGTACAAATAGGTTTTCCTACATCTTGTTCTACTACTTTAGGTGTTTTTTTTTTTTTTTACAAGTTTTCAATCTTTAACCCATATGGGATTTATTATGTGTATGGTGTGAATCAGGATCAAACCTTTAGTGTCCAGTAACATCTTCAGTTACATCTCCATCTCTTACAAATTGTCCTTACTATCCATATTGTTCCTGTGGTTTGAAATATTCCTTTACCTAAGGATAAAGGATGTATGTGTGCATGTGTGCCAGGTGTGATGGTGCAGACTATGATCCCAGCACTCAGGATGGAGGGAGGAGGAAGATAAAATTCAGGCCAGCCTATGCTTTGGAGGGAAAGTCTGTTTCAACAAAACAAACAGAACCGTGGGGTTTGTTACATCAGATGGCAAAGGGGAATTAAGGTTACCGATGGAATGAATGCCACCAATTGGGTGACTTTAAACCTGGAAGATTATGTGGGATTACTGAGGTGAACCTAGTGTAATCACTAGAATCATTAAATGTGGACAAGGGCGGCAGGGGAGGTGGCGTGAGGGACACAAAGTAAGGAAGACTCAACGGAGCCCTGCTGGCTTTGCATCTCAAGGAACATGTCCCCATGCCAAGGCCTGTGGGCAGCTGAGGAAGTCTCTGGAGCCTAGGGAAGAGAACAGAGCTTGGCCCATACCTTATTCCTGCCAGAGACCCAATCAGCTTTCTGGTCTGTAAGACCAGGCACTTGTTTGGAAGCATGGCAAGCTTGTAACAAATTTCCAACACATTACAGTACTAATGGAACACTACTCAAGCTGCCCGTGGTGGTTCACATCTATGCTCCCAGCACATGGCGAGGCTGAGGCAGGAGGAATGCAATGAGGCCAGTCTGAGCTACAGAGTAAGACCTATTCCAAAACAAGTGAAGGACAAAAAAAGTTAAGATAGTTCAGTAGGAAAAGTGGAAAGTGCTTGCTTTGTAAGCATGTGAACCTGAATTCCATTCCCACAACCCATGTAAAAAAATGTGGGGCGTGGAGTTTTTAAGTCCCAGGGCTGAAGAGATGGAAACAGGTCCCTAGAGGCCTGCAAACTGTCTAGGCTGCTTGGCAAGTTCCAGGCTAATGAGAGACCCTGTATCAAGCAAAGTGAGCAGTGCCTTGGGAACTACACATGCTTCCACATGCATGTGTCTCTCTCTCACACACAAACACAAACTCACAAAACCAAAAGCCTGAGCCGGGCGTGGTAAGCACACACCTTTAATTCCAGCACTTGGGAGGCAGAGGTAGGAGGATTGCCATGAATTTGAGGCCACCCTGAGATTACAAAGTGAATTCCTGGACAGCCTGGGCTAGAGTGAAACCTTACCTCGAAAGAAAAAAAAACAAAAACAAAAAAACAGGCCAATACTAAGGTAAAAGGAAAAATCAAATAGCCGCTTTCTACTCCCTTCTCTACAGTGCTTCAGGCAACTACTGGTAGCAACCCCTGAACAACTTTGGAAAAAGGATTTCTGAATCTAGAATTGTTGAGAGTGGTTTTGGTTATCTATTCAGGCAAATCTTCTCAAAAGAAATTTTAATTTCTCACCTGTTTACTTTTTCAGATGAGCATTAGAATTTTTGTAAATTCCATTTTGAAATTTCTGGAGGATATTTGATTTAAGATAAATTTAACATCCTGATTAATTTATGGTAGGACATCATATCATTCTAATCCTGAATTCTAAGTGTATCTTTCAGTAATAGATAACACGTATACCTGAATGAATGTATATGAGCTTCATCTTTGGAGAAGGAAGTAAATACTTGTTTATTTTGTAAATATTTTATGTTTTCCTAAAATGAACTATTTTACTTAAGTTTTACAACGTATCTTTGGCAAGATCTAATTATATATACACATTTATTGTTGTAATTTTGTTCCATTTTTTCAAGGTAGGGTCTTACTTTAGTCCTGGTGACCAGGAATTCACTGTGTACTCTCAGGCTGGCCTTGAACTCACAGCAATCTTCCTATCTCTGCTTCCCAAGCATTGGGATTAAAGGTGCATGCCGCTATGCCCAACAGTACATAATATTTTTATTTAAAAATATCCTCTATATCTGTGATTGTATCCACTCAGTCCAAATGTAAGTTCTTTTGGTTTCTACATTCCTTTTCTCTTCCACACTTTTCAGAGCTTTATTTTGTTGTCCTTTTCATTTAAAACTGTTTGATTTTCTCGATATCTTGTTTGCTCTCTTCCCTTTGTTCAGTATGGAAGAAAAGAATAATCTTTTCATCGCTCATCTTCAAGATTTATGGCCAAGAGTAGTTGATAAGTGAAAAGCATACACATTTCTTTCTTCATAGTTTTTTTTGTGATACAAGAGCCTTCATAAATGAAACTTCAGAAACATGGAAACTGTGTACTATGCTTGGGTTTGGTGAAGTGTCCAGAATTAGGAAGGAAATATACTGGTGATAAAACATGGGCAACTTGGCAATTATGTGGGACCTTCTGTCCCTCTAGGTATAGTGTAGGATACATGAAAGGGTTCAAGAGGGACAGGAGGGGGAAGATCAGAGAATGATCTTCCTAAGTTGGGGTCTACTTCAGGGAAGAAAAGGAGGGAAGAGGATGGTGGCCTTCCTGCTTCTGTTTGTTCAGTCCATGGTGCCATGTCTTAATTATTAATATTTTTATAATATGACATTAATATAAATTATTATTAATAATTATTAATTATTTTGCATTGTTTTTGCTTGTATGACCACCCTTTCCCTTGGTGTGTTGACTACATGCCTGGTTGATTTATTCTTTCCATTTCCCAGAACTTGTTTTCATCTATGAATTATCCTCTGCATTGTTTTGGTTGTGCATAGTAGATTGTGTGTTGATTTCAAAATCTTTTGTAACTATATAGTTCATTGTCTTGTGCACATGTGCACAAGGCGGTTCATACATCTGGAGTTCATTTGCAATGGCTGAAGGCCCTGGCGTGCCAATTCTCTCCCTCTCTCTCTCTCTCTTATAATAATAAAGAGCATTTTAAATCGTGAAATAGTGATTGGAGTAATGTTTTGGGAGAAAGAGGAGAGGGTGAAACAATGCATTTATTGTTCATTTCAAGCATCGCCCCCTCACCCCATGCCCTCACATACAGCTATAGAACAGAGCCTATGGGATTACTACTTTGGGTAATATATTGAGATTCCCTTTGTAGTTGAACATGTTAAATTTTGTAAACAGTGGACACATATTTAAAACAAATGTGTGTTGTCTGTTTATGAACAGTTTGTTAGGTCTGTGTGTTGAGTCCAGTTGGTAACTGTTTTCCAAATCCTCCCCCTCCTCACTTCCACGTACTCACAGTAAGTCTAGGAGAGTTGGTGATTTTCAAGTCCTCATGTATTTTCAGCTCATGTACCTTGACACTTTGTGTCTCTGTGGAGTGGAGGTTCATTTCCACTATACCTTCTTGGTGGAGGCCCCTTGGATTCAGGTATAATGGCTCTTTGTTTCCTTTGTTTCCTGGGGAATGCTTGTGTATCAGGCATGCACCCCTCCTTGTGGAGGGTGCAGCCAGGGCTATCTTGGGATTTTCTTTCCTATTTTGGAAGAGTGCAGTAATTGCACATTATTCATGCTTCTTTCTGTGCTCCAGCCCTCGAGAGCTTTCTTTCCCCAGTACATTCTTCCTTCTACTGGGTAAGCATGCTTGGCTACAGATACTGTGCCTATAACCCTCTATGCTTGGGAGTGAGGCTTGGGAGCTATCAGGCCAACAGCATGCAAATCGAGGCATTGGCTTTCAGGGTCATGCAAAGTGAGCAGGCCTTGGACAGTGAGTGTCTCCCTGGCCTTTGCAGTCCTGCCTCAGCCTAGTCCCCACCCTGCTAAGAGACTCCACTGTCCAAGTGGACATTCCAGTAGTCTTGTTCTGGCTTCCTTGACATCGTTTGCCCTTTCTATACTCCATTGAAAAGGATGGACTTGTTTTCCATAATAACTACTCCTATACCTGCTTGGATTATAGTTGACTGATATTTCAACTACATTTTTTTCTGTTTTTGTTTTCATCAAATAAATAATGATAAATTAATTAAAAACAAATTAGCACTGAGAGGTAAGGAAACAGAAAGCTATTACCTTAGTTTTCTTCTTTTTAAAAAAAATTATTTTTTTTTTGGTGGGGGAAGAGAGAGTTAGAGACAGAGAGAATGGATGCACCAGGGCCTCCAGCCATTGCAAACAGACTCCAAACACATTTGCCACCTTATGCATCTGGCTCACATGGGTGCTGGGGGAATTGAACCTGGGTCCTTAGTCTTCGCAGGCAAGTGCCTTAACCACTAAGCAATCTCTCCAGCCCTACCTTACTTTTCTTCATGCCCTCTCTACTTCTCCAAGGAAACCATTTAAAATTTCTTTCAGTAGCACTTTTCTCTTAAGGACTATAACTAATGGCCACAAGACATTTGAGGAAATATTCTAAAATGAAAGAGAAAGACCTCAACAAACCAAAAAATAGGTTTTGTATGAAACTGAAGCCATGCACAACACAAAAGAAAATATTGCTAGCCAGGCATAGTGGCACATGCCTTTAATCCCAGCACTCGGGAGGCAGAGGTAGGAGGATCATTGTGAGTCCAAGGACAGCCTGAGACTACATAGTGATTTCCAGGTCAGCCTAGAACAAGACCCTGCCTTGGAAAAACCAAAAACACTTAAAATTAAAAAAAGAAAATATTGTTTAAATCATATTAGTAACCTCAGAGAAAAAAGCAGATGCTGTATCTATGAAACAAACCCAGACTGTAGCAGAGTAGGGATGTGATATAAGGCAGGGCACTGGGGAGAGGGCTCACTGAATAAAGCCTGAGTACCTGAATTTCAACTTCATGTTTACTCCCTTGGAACATAAGTCAACCATGTTTACTTCTCCCTACCCAAATAATACATTCATTCAAGCCACACAGAACATTCCTTACAAATTTTGGGTTTTGAAAAATGTTAAATTTATGGAAAACTTATAAAATCAGTAAATAAATTCATAAATGCACTTGCTTCACCAATAAATTATATTCTGTTGCTGTTGCTATGTCTCACTTATAGATCCAATGACCTTTTATCTCAGTATGCCCATAGTACAATCATCCTGTCCAGTTGAACAGTGATACAGTTAATATGACAGTTAAAGTCTCTTATCATCTGATCATATCAGGAATCAAGTAAGAGAAATTCCTATTGGGTGGATCTGTGAGGATGTTTCCAGGAAGGATTAACTGAGGGGGAAAGGCCTTCTTCTAGGGTGGGGACCTTTCTGGTGACCTGAGAGAACACAGGGCCTTACACTTTGCTGCCCTTGTCGTATGCTGGTGCATGCTTTTTGCCTGGCCATCCTTGCTACTCAACTCATGTGTGCATCTACCCTGTTTCAGCCATCCGTCATGGACACTGGAGCTGGATTTCATCAGCCTTCCAATGTATCTGAAGACCAGTGATTCCCTAGGAATCCCCCAGGCCTTCAATGCCAGATTGGGATTGCTTAGGCATCCAGCTACATGGAGCCTCTCAGACTTTCCAGTCCACAGCCAGTCATCATTGAACTGCCTAGCCTATATCCTATGAGTTAACCCAATAAATACCCTTTATAACACACATTCATTCTATGCATTTTGTTCCTCTAGAGAACCTTGAGTAATACAGTCACCAACCTAAATTCAGATGTCACCCACTACCCTTGTTATTATGGAACCGTCCTTTTGGTACAGCTTCCCCTTGACATTCGTGATGGTCAGGACTATGGTTTAGTAGAATGCCCTTTCAGTTGAGTGTCTCTGATGCTTCCTTACAATTAAGCAGAGTTAAACCCCAAAGGTGGCGCTGAGCCCTTCTCTACTGTCATCACAGGGCATGAGAGCTTGCTTTGTTTCAACATTGTCACATCAGCTGCAGCCACTCAGGTAAGATGATCTCCACTGTAATTTTTGCCTCTCTTTAAAAAATATTTTATTTATTCCTTTTTGAGAGACACACACAGAGAGAGAAAGAAGCACATTGAGAGAAAAGAGAGAGAGAGAGAGAATTAGTGCACCAAGACCATTAGCCAATGTAAATAAACTCCAGACACTTGTACCACCTTGAGTATCTGGCTTTTTTATGGGTACTGGGGAATCAAACTGGGGTCTTTTAGGCCTTGCAGGCAAGCACCTTAACTGCTGAGCCATCTCTCCAGCCCAACTTTTCTCTTTGTAATCAGAAAAATAAAATCTCTATTTTTTTTAAATTTATTTATTTGAGAGCGACAGACACAGAGAGAAAGACAGATAGAGGGAGAGAGAGAGAATGGGCGCGCCAGGGCTTCCAGCCTCTGCAAACGAACTCCAGACGCGTGCGCCCCCTTGCGCATCTGGCTAACGTGGGACCTGGGGAACCGAGCCTCGAACCGGGATCCTTAGGCTTCACAGGCAAGCGCTTAACTGCTAAGCCATCTCTCCAGCCCTAAAATCTCTATTAAAAATATATGATCTGTATAGAAAATTAAGACATGATGGATTCTATCTATCTATCCTGTGAATCAAACCCAAGACCTTATGAATGCTAGGCAAATGATCTCTCAACATGCTATATACCCAGCCCTATAAGATAATTTAACTGACTGTATACTCAATAAGATCACAGCATTTTATTGTATACAGAATGCCTGACTGAATTACTGGCAGTTGAGATGATTATGATACACATCACTATTAGAGAAATAGCTTGGAACCAAAGAAGGCCTTAGCATGTGCCATTGCATACTATCTACTAACTCTGTGTTTGTCACCTAAGGATGATCTTTTCTGTCATTCAGAAGTCATTTTCTTTGTCAGTACCACCATGCATGACCATACAAGTGGTATACTGTACAAGAACCTTCTATGGATTTTCATACAATGATCTTGACAGTTCTTAAGCAAATGAAAACAAACGTCTTAAAAAACAAGGTCATTTTCTAATCTACACAAGGTACCCATTAACTCCTGGTATGGGAAATGTATCATAATCATTTCTTTCAATAAAGTTGGGGCACATGTTTAAGATAATACTGTAGGTGTGTCACTTAGTCACAGGCCCAAGAAGTGGGAGACTCAAGCAGGATCTGAGGTAATGGGTCTCAGATTTGATAGAGAGGAAGAAGAGCAGATAAGTACAGGCAACAAACACTACCTTTGAGACATAAAGAAGACTGTGACATGGTCTGTGGCTACAGATGTGGCACATTTCTAGAAAAATAAATGAAAATGAACAGAAATAAACTTCAATGCTATGAAACATTCTTTTAATTTTTTTTGCTTATTTTATTTGAGAGTGACAGACGGACAGAGAGAAAGAGGCAGAGGGAGAGAGAGAATGGGTGCGCCAGGGCTTCAGCCACTGCAAACAAACTCCAGAAGCATGAACCCCCTTGTGCATCTGGCTAACATGGGTTCTGGGCAATCGAGCCTCAAACCAGGATCCTTAGGCTTCACAAGCAAGCACTTAATTGCTAAGCCATCTCTCCAGCCCTGTAAAATATTTTGAGTTGCATCTTAGAGGAGTAGGATTTGGGGTACCTGCTCAGGGAAAAGATGAAAATATGGTGTGTCTAGCTTGTGTGGCAGTGGGAGGGGACTGATAGCTGTTGGCAGTCATCTAAAAGCTTGATATAGTTCCCGGCCTTTCAGCTGGTTTGTGTGTACTTTGAGGGCAGGTTCTAGCTCTTTGGAAAGTGCAGTTATCAGTATACTCAGCATATAGGTGCTCAGTAAATGTTCCTTGTGGAAAAGGTCAGAACATCCCCAAAGGATAGACACAGGAATAGAGAAGAAGACATGCTGGCCCAGGAAGGAGGACAGACAGCAGTGTGGAGATAATGTCAAAGGAGTCAACAAGACTAATTCTTAATTGCCTAACAGTATTCACTGTACAACTTAAAATTTCTGTGTCTATTAATAGCATGAATTCCAGAGTTGTAGTGTAGCCTAATGGTGGATTGCTTGCCTAGTGAAAAAGACCCTGGATTCCATCCACTGAAAAACAAGCTTGAATTCCAAGAACAGATTCTATATAAGGACTGTCTGTGGACAAATAAATTTGACTTCTATAATAGTTAACTTCTTGTTGCTGAGACAAAACACCCAACCAGAAACAGCCTATGAGAGGAAAAAACTGCTTTCAGCTTACTGTTTTGAGGGGAAGCTTTGTCAGAGTGGGCAAAGCATGGCAGACCTGAGTGGAAAGCCTGGGTCTCACCTCCACATCAATAGGAAGGAGGAAGTAGTCTTAGTGAGCTAGCTATACCTAGCAGGGCTGGACTACACTCATGCCCAGTAACACGCCCCTTTCAACAATGCTCCCTGTGCAAAAGCCCCATGATTCCCAAATTGCCACCAGCTGCAGATCGCCTGTTCAAAAACCATGAGCCTATGGGGGACATTCCATTCAAACCATCACAACTTGAAAACCTAATAATGAGTAGGAACTCACATTGACTGGTTATTTGTAGTATGCCTGACACAAGCTACCTTAATAGCACACTGTGTTTTATTTCATTTCCATAAAGAGGTAGATTATCTCTGCTATTCCTAAAAAGTAAGGACACTGAGGCCAGAAGATGATGAGGGTCAGATGTAGGGGCTCCATGCACGAGAGCCTGGGCATGGACCTGCAGCTGCCTCCTAACAGAGCTACTGCCAGGACAGCCACGTTCTGCTTCTTCTCCCCCTACTAGCCACTAGCAGGAGCCTGGCACCTCAAAGGCAGGAAAGACTGTCAAGGTCATCAATCTGCTTCACCTCCTGTCGGCACCGAGCAGAGGTGGAAGCCCAAGGTTTCCAGTCACCAAACATTGGCTGCTGTCACTGAGGGCTGTCACTTGGCAGCAAGCTCCTTGCATGACGCCTTCTAGAGCTTATCAAGGCATGGATGAGTGTGGAGGTTGGCCCCTGACATTTCCGGCTGGTGCTCTCTACCCTTTGTCCCCAGGATAAAGGTGGCTGCTCTACTCTGGAGTGACTTCAACAACCACAGTGCTTGGCCTGAGAGACACCACCTGGACTTATCCATTCCTTGTGACTTGAATAAATGAATGGAGGACAGCTGTATTGCAGCAGTCAGTTTTCCAAATCCCCTGTCTTCTCCACACCACTGGCTGTCCAGATGTCAAGTCAGAGAACAACGTGGAATAAAAGCCACAGCACACAGCTCCAGCATTTTTAGTTTAACACATACTTTTAACCAAAATCACAAGGCATTTCCTCATCCATTACCTTTGCCCCCATAGTTCCTGGTGATTGACAGGGTTTGAGGGCAGAGAGAATAAAGTTGAAGTCAGTATATTTCACATCCTGGTTATATTTCTATAGCTGGCATATGTGGCTCTGAAATATGTCTGAACTGCTCTGCTTGCTGGTGTTCAGGTCAGCCCTCACCTTTTAGGGGTCCTTTTGTGGGCTGCAGAGGAGAGGAAATGGGGAGACAGCCACCACCTATGCTGCCCGTGTTCATTTTTCATATTTTCACTTTCTGGTTACTACAGCCACACAGGAAGAGAGAGCAGAGGGATTGGAGGGGGTTTCTCCTGATAGGTGCTAGAAGCTCCAACATTTGAATGACAGATTGCATTCTTCTTAGAGACAACATGGCTTTAAGCATGATGAAATGGAATCTCAACTGGGGGTTTCCAGATTGGGAAAGTAGGTATGCACATTTGAGGAGGAAGTCTTCATTCTGTATAGAAATGCATGTTAGCATCTCTCAGGAGAAAGTAGCTACTTGGAGCCTTGTCTACGGCATGACAACCCTGCTAGTAAAGCCAGTCTGCGAAGGTACTGTTCGCACAGCAGCATAGCAAATGTGCCATTTACCAACTCTCCCTATGCATAGCTGGGCATCATGAACAAGGCCGGAATGAATTTGAGCTATGTGGGCACACAGACCTGTGAAATGTCCGAGGTGGCTAGCTTGTGAATTTTTAAATTTTTATTTGTTTATGTGTTTATTTACCTGTTTGCTTACATATGCCTGTTAAGAGTTTCTAGACTGGGGGCTGGGGAGATAGCTCAGCGGATAAAGCACCCACTGCACTAACATGATTAACTGAGTTTGGAAACCCAGATCCTATAGGAAAGCCTAAGTAAAGCAGTGATGGGTAATCCTAGCGATGGGAGGTGGAGACAGGAGAGTTTTCTGGAAGCTCACAGACCAGCTCACCTGGCTGACACAGCAGTGAACAACCAACAGGAGACCTCTGCCACAAATGAGGTGGAAGGTGAAGGCTGATGCCCAAAAGTCCCCACACGCGGGCCATGTCTCTCACACATACCCTGGAAAAAAAAAGTAAAAGCGTTTCCAGAATTGAAAAGGGATTTTAAAGTCTTTTAGATAATTCCCTATATTGAAAAACAAATCAACATCATTCTGGTTGTGTTCAACTTTTATATTTTAAATAAAACTTTAAAGGAATAGTATAATTGATTTTTTTCCCTTTGCTTGTGTGTATGTAATGTGGTGTGTGGTGTGGTGTGTGTAATACATGCCCACACTCACTCCCCTGTGGCAGAGGCTTGACCAGAATCTCGGGTGTCCCACTCCATTATTCTTTTGCCCACTCTTTTTTGAGCCCCAGTCTCTTACCAATAACGAGAGCTTGTTGTTTTTCGTGAGCCTGGGGGATTCTCTGGTCTGTACTCCCCTTTGGGGATTGGAGTCACTGGTGCACACTGGCGTGCCCAGCTGTTTATGTGGAATCTGCAGATTCAAACTCAGGTAGTTTCAGGCCCCCACAGGCCCTCATCATGCTTGCTCAGAAAGAGTGCTGAACTGCTGAGCCATCTCTGGAAGCAGTGGTTTTCTACAGTGGTGGCAGAAGGAGGGTGGCCAGTCACTGCCCTGCCAATCCTGATTCACTGCTGCAGCAGGTGCTTTGAGTCCCAGCATAGAAGCAAAAGGTGCGCCTCCGTTCCCTCTCACACTCTAGGGCCTACATTCTCTACTTTGTTCTCATGTACTCCACAATATTGCACATACATTAAGCATTAAGCAGTCCCTATAGGTTGCAAAGCCATTGATGCCCGTGGGTAGGCCATTTGTTAGTAACCCAAAGCTTGCCAGTGTGGCTCATCTTCCTCTGAAAGCTGGGATTCTGTGTATTAGTGAACTCTGATTTTACAGTGTCCTGGAAAGTTATCAGCTGGATGACCTCTGATAGCCTGACACAGAAGTTTTTCTTATGTTGTCAAATAACAAAGTTAGATGTCACAAGAAATACACACATGAAGAAAAGCATCTACTTGTGAGTGAATTCAGAGTTGCTAACAGAGTCCTGAGCAACACTAATACGTCAGAGTCTGAACTCTGAGGGGCTTTAAAGAGAAGATGAGACTCACAGTGGGGCCCTGTAGTCAATGACACATGCAGGGTGGATGTGAGGCAATTTGCATAAAGTCTTATAACCATGGCTACACATGATAGGCATCCAGGATCTACTGGACATTATTATTATCACATACGATTGTCATTCTGAGAAAGATGCATTTTTAGAATGATACAAAGTGTACTAGTTACATTCTCATTTCTGGGATAACATATCTGACCAGAAGCAGCTTATGCAAGGAAAAGGGGTTAATTTGGTTTACAGTTCCAGAGGGCAGACGGCTGGGGAAAGTATGGCAGGGACAGGAAGCCAGTATCAATTACATCCTCACATCCTCAGGAAGAAGTAGAAAGAGAATGGCTAGTTGGGTCTGGCTTTAATACCTTAAGGCTTGCCCTCAGTGACACTTCCTCTAGCAAGGTTCCATCTACTAAATGTTCTACAACCTTCCTAAATAGTGCTTCCAACTGGGGACTAAGTATTCAGACACATGAGTCTATGGGGAGCATTTTACTTCAAACCACCATAAAAGTGGCTGCTCTCCTTCTACTATAGCTTTCACAAGTGTCATTGGAATGATAGGGGAATTTGAGCAGTCTTTGAGAGCAACAGAGCTTTTCTCAGCTCTGGTTGAGCTGTAACTCAAGAGTTAGGGTGCCAGAAGTCCACAGCCACACAAAATTTCCACTGAGCTGGTGGTCTCCAGGTTCTTATCTTATTAATTTTGATGAGTGAAATCCGCAGACTCTAGAGGGAGAAATTGAGAAAGATTTTATTAGAGCTTATAGAGCTGAGTCCCTATAGGTTGCAAAGGAAAGGAGGCAGAGCTCCTGCCCAGCAGGAGGTCCCTGGAAATGGGAGAACCTGCCTCGTGACCCTGTTTGGAGTGTCCTATGGGAATTTACTGGATGGGGTGGGGGTGGGGGGCTGAGCAGGACCACTTTGGTTGTCCAGTGCTACCAGGTTTCCAGGAAAGGCAATAAACCCATGTGTTTCCATTCCTAGGAAAGGAAGAGATAAGGACAAACCAGATTCCACCTTCACAGGCTTGGGGACTTTCTCCCCTACAGAGTCACATGCTTCTCACCTTGAGCCACTTTTAGTTTGCTGTAGGGGGCCCTGTAGCCCCTAAATTGCCTCATTGTTAGCTCTGCTTACTTGGATCTATTTATTATCACAGGTTTAAACACTATCATTTTCAGTATGCTATGTCATTTTACATTGGCAACATGTCAGAGGCCAGTGTAACATGTCAAAAGGGATTTAATTCCTTGGCTGTGTGTCATGAATGTGACATGGCACTGAGAACCAGACCAACAGTACCAGATTATAACATATGTTGGGCCCACAAGTGTTTATTTTCTTTGCGTTTGGTGTCATGCTACCTGTCAAATAATTTTCTGCAAACTCCTGAAAGATTATCAGAAATGATAATTATCTTCTTAGAAACAGTTTCCAGACATACGCGATTACCATAGAAAGACTGTGCAATCACTCTGTTGGTCTGAAGCCTACACTGGGCTTGTGAAGTGTTGGAGCACAAAGTCCACCAGAGGATGGGTACAACAGAAGGCCTCTCATCACTGAACAAACCCTTTGTGCTCCTGATTTTCTTTTTGTGTGTGTGGTTTTTTGAGGTAGGGTCTCACTCTAGCCCAGGCGGACCTGGAAGTCACTCTATATTCTCAGAGTGGCCTCAAACTCACAGCGATCCTCCGACCTCTGCCTCCTGAGTGCTGGGATTAAAGGTGTGCACTACCACACCTGGCCTGATCTTTTGTTTTTTAGAACAAATTGAATTAAAACTAAGTAAATTAGGGAGCATTAAAGTTGCTTCACCCATCCTTATGATGTAGGATTTGGGGGTTGGGCAGGGGGGTCTCTCAAACTTATGAACCCCAATCTTGGGTCATATTCTATTTTTAACAAATAATTGATTAAAAATGGGCTCAAGATGGATAAATTATGAATTATTAAGTTTACTTAGGGAGAAATCATAAATTGTGAGGTACATTTAAGGGAAACTGGGATCTAAGGCAAGGCTGGAGAAGATTCACAAGCATGTGGAAGGCAGGGTCTATAAGCTAATGTAGAGAGATTTCGAGGACATACCCACTCGTGTGGAAGGCATAGCATCTGCCCTGAGCATCCACCTGGAAGAACGTCAAGGGATTAAGTGGTGATGACTTAAGGAAGAATAGCAGGGGGAAGTACCAAAGCAAAGAGCAGGGAATTCAGATGAGAAGTGGGTAGTGGGTAACTCCTGAGTTACAGCCATGGCTGACCTGAGTTGAGAGAAATCACACAATCTCAGGCCGAGTTTAGAGGAAATACCCACATGGTAGATCTAGAGTGTAAAGGAAATACATATGTGGTAGACTCAGAGATCAGAAAAAAGTCATTCATGTAATAACAGTGAGAAGGTATTCCAAGGCAAAATACAGATAGAAGGCAAGCAGAAAACTATCCAGGCCAAGAAACAATGCTCTCCCCTCTGCAGCCAGGCTGGATAGGGAACAGTCAGACTTACATGCGTCTAGACAGAGATCACAAGGCAGAGACCAGCACGGACAAACCTTATAGTCAATTAAAAAGGGAGTCTTTCATCAGACTCAAGTATGTAAGAGGAAGCCCTGGTTGGTTCACAGATCAGGGGGATGACCCAAAGGCAAGCTCTCCTTACTTGTGTGCTACTGGAGGCAGCAGGGGCTATTGCAGCTATTGTGGGTCAAAAACTGGATCAAATATGAGCTGCATTCCTGTCAAGGCTGCCTGATGTCTTTTGCTTTTCTCTCTGGGTTCCTGTCCCTAACTAAAACTGTCTAAAAGAAGCTAGCTTTTGCCTGATCTCCTTCACTTAGATCAGGTAGGGGACTGTCTGATCTGTATTTTGGATTGCTATTTTATAAATATTACATTCTTTTAAAAATATTTTAATTTGAAAGAAAGAGAAAGAGGCAGGGAGAGGCCTGGAGGAATGGCTTAGCAGTTAAGGTGCTTGCCTACAAAGCCCAAAAGACTCTGGTTCAATTCCCCAGGGCGCATGTGTCTGGAGTTTGTTTGCAGCAGCTGAAGACCCTGGCATGCCCAGTCTATCTGTCGTCTGTCTCTCTCTCAAATAAATTAAAATAAAACATTATGAAAAAAGAGGCAACGAGAGAGAGAGAGAGAGTGGTCATGCCAAGGCCTCCAGCCACTGCAAACGAACTCCAGACACATATGCCACCTTGTGCATCTGGCTTACATGGGTACTGAGGAATTAAACATGGATCTTTTGGCTTTGCAGGCAAGCACTTTAACTAAGCCACCTCTCCAGCCCTAAATTTTACTTTCACTACTCAGATAAAATAAATTGTCTAATATATAAACTATTTTGATTTTAAAAAGACAAATTTTATATTTTTGCCACAAATTATTTCTAGTCAAAGATCGCAGTTGAAAATATAGAAGTTGAGAGTTGGGGAGATGGCTCAGTAGGCCAAGTGCTTGGTGGCCATGCACGAGGACCTGAATCTGGATCCCCAACACTCAAGTAACATGCCAGGTAAGAGAGGGGGAGACAGGGAATCCCTCGACCTCTCTGACTAATTGGCAAGTTCCAGGTTGAGTGTCTCAAAGAATAAAAGCAGAGAACAATTGAGAAGGAAACCGTATGTTTATCTGACCTTTACATGCATGCACAGGCACATGCACAAGCACACGCACATACCCGCCATCCCTCCCACACACAAGTAACCACACATATATGAGCTCACACACACAAGACAGACAGCGACCTTTTAGAAAGGTGTAGTTGTTTTTCACTAATGGGACACTAACGGGAAGATGTGAACTCACCATAATGAGTTTGTATTTCAATATCACTTCTTTGCAGGCACTGAAAGAAATATCTAGTGGATAGTGACAGACAATAGTTTCTAGAGCGTGCTGTGATGCTTATAAGTAGTCCTGGTGGGGAAAAGTTCTTGGTCCTCCAGCGTCTGTGCTTCCTATGTTAACTGTGATGCCTCTGGAATCTCTCTTCTATGGCTTTTTCTCTTACCTCAGTCCCATTCATTGCCTGGGTTGAATGAGTCTGTGAATATCTGGGGTGAATGCAAATAACTGAGGAGTGATAGAACTCCTTAGAAGGCTTGGGAAGCGCAAGGACACTTTAAGATTTCTCTGGGGAAGGAGGAGAAAATTTAAAATAATTGAATGAAGATTTACTGACTTATGTTGAGAGAGCTTTAAATAATTTGTGATACAGTTCCATACTGTTCATAATCTATAAACCATCAATACTTAAACTTTTACAGCTAATAGAGCTTAAACTCTTACAGAGAATCAGTCATTTGAATTACAGAGCTAATCCAAACCTGAACATGCATACAAATCACCTGGGAGGTCTAGTTAAAATGCAGGCCCTGACCTTGGTGGGGGTTGATGGACCCAGATTTTGCCTTTCTGACCAGCTACATGACCTCAGTCACTAGGCTTTTGGGACACAAACTTCTCACCATATGGCCCCAGGCATCTCTCTCCTGCCTTCTTCTCTTTCCTTTCTTATCTCTCTCAGATGGTATTTAACATGTGTGTGTGTGTGTGTGTGTGTGTGTGTGTGTGTGTGTATGCTTCCTTTCTATATGTCTTTATTTCTCTGCTTCCTAAACCTTTAAGAAATGGTCCATTTTTACAAAAACCACAATGCATTTCATGAAAAACCATTGGGTACAAAGGCAAAACATTGACAAATTGATACTTTCTTATTCCGTCACGCCTAATTTAAAGAAATGAACCCAAAATGGGCCATGTGAATTGGAAATTGACTCCAACCACATTTAAATCATTCTCTTTAAAAATATTAGCAGTTGAGTGTGTAAGCCAATATTTACTTTCTAATCAAAGGTTTGTGGCAAATGGTTTATAAATGAAAGAAATGAGGGAAGAATGCTTCATAAATTTTTTTTTTTTTGGTAATAGAATTGGAAATAGGATATTTTTATTTCTTTAAATGGCAGATATATGTCTCCATCCAGAAAAATGCTTATTGTGCTAGAAAGAGGCTATAGTATGTAAACTGACCACTAAGCAAAAATGCAAAGCCAGTACTTCACCAAACATTATCATAAATAGTTTTCTGTAGAAATAAGTTGAAGACCCTGCTACACTAAGGGAAAATCTATTAAACACAATGATCGCATAGAGAGGACCCTTTAAGTAAAGCTTCCAAAATTCCATTATCTTAACTGTCACTCGCCACCAGGATTTGTCTGGACGCTGTGTGTTTTCATGAATTACTGGAGCTGTTTGCTTTCCCTTTACCAGCCATCACCCTGTCAGCTGGGCCATTCAGAGAAACTTTTGGCAGCTCATCAGGGGAGTTCAGAGCTTGAATAGGACCCTATCAACTCTCACACCTCATTGTGTGAAACTGTTTACTGGCATTGCCTTTTCTGTGACTATTACAAGCAGACCCCAAAAAGAAGGATGTGTGAAAACAAAATGGCCTGACTGGGAACTCTTGGCTAGGGTGACAGATCTGGGCTGAGGGAGAATTGACAAGTCCTGGGGCTTCATTGATCCTGCTGAGTCATACATACCTCTCCCAGCTCTGAAAGCTTCCTGCGTGCTAGTTAATTAGGTAACACTTAATTTGACTTCACATGTGTGGGGAGCGTAGTGGAAATGAGACTTTGTAATTAGGGAGTACAGATCCGGTTTCTGTCATTAGTCCACTCCCCCTCTGATTTAATGTACGCTTTTCCAGTATTTTCTTCCACTGTATTTTATGCTTGACTGATAACAAGGTGCCTATGTTACACAACCAAGAGCAAATGGACTGTCCCCAGACTGAGTTTCTGCCAGACTCACTCATCAAAAATAATTTTCAATCTGAAATGAATGTCAACAATCTCTGTCGAAACTCCTATCACCAACCTGTGAATTGCACCCTTTTTTTCTTTGTTTTTTTTTTTTTTTTTTTAATCAGTTATAGAGGCACAGAGTTTCAAGTGTCAAATAGTTCCAGTTTTATGAGAAAAAATAACAGCCTCCCCTGTTGCCTTCCCTAGAGACAACTACTTTCAGCTCTAAGGCAGATTATTTAGAAAATAATTTCACAGTGAGAAACATATTGATTCATTTTGCCTTTGTGTGTGTGTTGGGAGGATGGAGTCCATTTCGACTACTTCTGAATGATATGTAAATGGTATCACATTGTTGTGATATGCTTCTTTCACTTAGAATTGAGATTTTTAAGCCCTCTTTTAAAAATTAAAGATAATTCACATAGAGTTGGCATGTGTAGGTTTTAAAGGTATATCTCAATGACGTTTTTGTTGTTGTTGTTTGTTCTTTCTTTCCTTCTTTCTCTCTCTCTCTCTCTCTCTCTCTCTCTCTCTCTCTTTCTTTCTTTTGTTCTTTCTTTCTTTCAAGGTAGTGTATTGCTCTGGCTCAGGCTGACCTGGAATTCACTACATACTCTCAGGGTGGCCTCAAACTCAGCAATCCTCCTACCTCTTCCTATGAGTTTTACTATGACAGAATTATGCTTTCCATTATTATAGTATCAGTAGTCAATCATGGTCTGAAAATATTGGATAGAATATTCCAGAAATAAACAATGGCAAATCTCAATTATTATAATCACTTATTTGGTTATTGGTGAAACCTGTGAATTTTTTACCATGCCTAATTTGTAAATTAAACACAATCACAGGTTTGGATGAATAGACCCTTTACACAGAGGGTGTGATACTATTCACTGTTTTAATCACGTTTTGGGGGGCTTGGCTTGTGTCTTGCACAGACATGGGAACACCTGTATTTGAATGCATTGTTTATTGTGCACTAAATAAGAAGTGGAGCACTGCCATTTTTCAGGAAGTGCTCTCCTGTGCAGTTCATTCAGGCCTCTTCAAGAGACAGTCACTTCTATTATTTCTACGACCATAAGGTTAGCTTTACCCACTCCAGAAATCCCTATGCATGGAATCATAAAGGAAGTACTCTTGTGTGCTTAAAAGGGGTTTTCAAGATTCAGACAGTTTGTCCTTTATAACTACCAAGAGGAAGTGCATTGTAGGAGCAGATTACCACTTTGGGTAAAGTCACTTGGTGATCATCTGATAGCTTCCATTTGGGCTTGTTGTCTATTATAATAGATTTGTGGGTATATATTCTAGGTAGAAAGTCTTTTGTTAGGATAGTGTTTAAAATATTGCTTCTAGTTCATAATTTGTCTTCATTTCTTAATAATAATTAATGTTTTATGAAAAGTTAAATTTTGGTGATGTCTAATTTATTATTTTTTAAAATTTTTTGTTTATTTTTATTTATTTATTTGAGAGTGACAGACAAAGAGAGGATGAGGCAGATAGAGAGAGAGAATGAATAGGCACGCCAGGGCTTCCAGCCACTGCAAATGAGCTCCAGATGCGTGCGCCCCCTTGTGCATCTGGCTAACGTGGGTCCTGGGGAATCGAGCCTTGAACTAGGATCCTTAGGCTTCACAGGCAAGCGCTTAACCACTAAGCCATCTCTCCAGCCCTTATTATTATTTTTTATGATTAATATTTTTAAATTATTTTTATTGTTTTAAACTTAAAAATTATTGCATATTGGTCATATTTCCATTGGGTTATACTCTTATGTTCCTTTTCCCCCAACCCCTTCACTGAGGACTCTCCTTTGTGGGGTTCTGGGTATTTACTGTGGGGTCATGAATACACCAGTCATTCTCAGTCTGAGAGTGGAGACAATGCCTCAGGATATGCCTTCCCACACTGTGGCTCTTACAGTCTTTCCACCTACTCTTCTGTAGTAATTCCCTGAGCCTTGGCAGGCATGTGATAAAGTCTCCCTTAGTGTTGAGCTCTCTGAATCCCCTAGATTTCTGCTTTGACAATTTTTGAGTGTCCTCAGTGTCTACCACCAATTCCCTGGAGGAGGTTGTCATGATAGCAGTGCGAGCAGCACTCATGTTTAAATCAATACTTCCTCTGTAGTGTCTCTTGGGCCCTGACAGATGTGATGGGATGACTCGCTTTGTGGCAGACAGCCAGCTATCTTTTCTTGTATCGATGGATCTTGTTTCTCCTGGGTATACGCTTCCATCTGCAAGAAGCAGATTCTCTAACTAGGAGTGAGAGCAGCATGGATCAAAGGTGACTAGGATAGTCCTTTCTAATACTGTTTGATGGGCATACCCTCCCTTCTTAGCAAAAGAACAGAGGGAGCTTCTCTCTAGAGACTATGACCTTCCTAGCCATAGGATTCTGATTTGTTTCTCAGTATAAGGTATGAATTTCCTCACACGTATCTGGCATCATATCTAATTATAGAGCCACTGATTACTTATAGAGACTGTGTGCCACTATTGCAAAGATGTGTACATCTTGCCCAGCTGGTTAATTTTGTAGCTTGCAGGACCTCCTGCTTATTCATGCTATTGGTGACTATTATCCCCGCCCCTGCCCCAGCAGCTCTATTAGCACTTTTCAGCACTATGAGGGTGAGCCAGCAGGGAGCTGGCTTCCTTCACAATTCCAGTGTGATCTTTTCTTGTCCTGTGCTCACAGCTTGTGGTGTCTTCAACAATAGGGTCTTACCATTTAGCTCTGGTGAGTAATCAAGTGCTTTGGCCATAGCTTGCATTTGGAACCTCACAGGCCTCTATGACCAACAGCTGTCGGGAGGGGGGTGGTGATCCAAGACTGGTACTTGGATTTACCAACCAAACCATATCAATTTTAGGCTTAAGTTTGCTAGATTATGTACAGGTCACAGGTCACAGTTGCTCAAACAACTCCTCCCTGTCCGCTTAATTAAGAATTATATCTGTTTTTTTTTTCTTTTGTAATGAGAGAGAGCAAGAGCATGAGAAAGAGAATTGGGGCACCAGGTACTCCAGCCACTGTAATCAAACTCCAGACAAGTGTGCCACCTTGTGCGTCTGGCTTAAGTGGGACCTGGAGAGCCAAATGTGGGTCCTTAGGCTTCATGGGCAAGTGCCTTAAACGCTGAACCATTTCTCCAGCTCAAGAATTATATCTTTTAATTAGCTAACCAGGAAAAAGGTTTCCATAGTACTTTTTCATGCTGTCATTAGTTTCATATAATTCCTCCCCCCATCTTCCCTTACTTTTACCCGTCTAGAACCCTTCTACCCCTGTATTCTGTCTCTCTACTTGCCTGTCAAGTAGCTCTTTGTTTCATCCTTCCCATGTTCCATTCTCTTCTAGCCTCATTCTAGCTCCTTGCCAAAACTTCTGATGCATACTACAACTTTCAAACAAATCAAGCTGTTTCATGCTAGGAACCACATATGCACAGAGTTTGTCTTTCTGAGCCCACGTGACCTCGCCTTAGTATGACTTTTCCCAGGTCTATCAATTTTTTTTCTGCAAATCTCATTATTTCATTTTTTTTCTTAATGGTGAGTAGAATTCCACTGTGTATGTATGTACTGCATCAGCATTATCCATTCATCAGTTGATGAGCATCTGACCTGATTCTAATTCCTAGCTATGGTAAGCCAGCAACAACCATGGTTGAGCAAGTATCTCTGTAGAAAAGAGTAGAATCGTTAGGGTATATGCCCAGGAGTGGTGTAGCTGGATTGGGTAGGTCTATTTGCTGCTTTCTGAGGAGTCTCCATACTGATTTCTATAGTGGCTGTATAAGTATGCACTCCACCGTCACTGGGTGAGGGTTCCTCTTCCCCCTATCCTCAACAGTATTTATTTTCATTTGATTCTTTGATGTAGACTTTTTTTGTTTTTAAATTTTATTTATTCATCTGAGAGAGATGGAGAGAAATATATATATATGGAGAGAGAAAGAATGGGTGTGCCAGGGCCTCTAGCCACTGCAAACAAACTCCAGACGCATGTACCCCTTTGTGCATCTGGCTTATGTGGGTATTAGGAAATCAAACCTGGGTCCTTGGGCTTCAGAGGCAAATTCCTTAACTGCTAAGCCACCTCTCCAGCCTGATGTAGACTTTTTGACTGGATTGAGATGGATAGCTAGAAATGTTCAACATCCTTTTAGGTCTTTCTGAGCCATTTGTATTTCCTTCTTTGAGAATCTCTGTTAAGTTTCCTGATCCATTTGTTAAGTGAGCTGCTTACTTTTTTATTGCTTATTTATTTATTTATTTTAGTATTGACAACTTCCATAATTATAGACATAAACCATGATAATTCCCTCCCCCTTCACTTTCCCTTTCACAACTCTCCATCATATCCCTCCCCTCTCAATCAGTCCCTCTTTCATTTTGATGTCATCATCTTTTCCTCCTATTATGCTGGCCTTATGTAGATAGTGCCAGGCACTGTGAGGTCATGGATATCTATGCCATTTTGTGTCTGGAAGAGTGCATTGTAAGGGGTCCTATCCTTTCTTTGGCTTATTGCTTGTTTTGTATTTTTTTCTTTTTTGGTCTTTGTACATTCTCCATGTTAAGCCTCTGTCAAATGCATAGCTAATAGATTTCCTCCAATTTTGTAGGTTGTTTGTTGATTCTGTTGATTGTTTGTTTATCTGTACATTAACTTTTAGGTTTCATGACATACTTATGGTTGAGTATTTGTCTAATTCTTGTGACCTCACTTAATATGTTTTTCTGAAGTGTTCTCCCTATTTTTTCTTATAGTCATTTTAGAGTTTTAGGTCTTATAGTGGAGTAGATTTTTGTGCACAGTAAGGGAAGTGTGTCTAGATTCATTATTCTACATATGGTTATACAATTTTGTCCAATACTATTTGTTGATGATAGTATCTTTTCTTCAGTATGTTTTTGGCCTCTTTGTCAAAGATAAAGTATCTATAGTTACTAGAAGAACTTAAACCTGAATCTTCTATTCTATTAAATTGATCTATGTGTCTGTTTTTGTGTCTGACCATATTGTTTTATTACCATGGCTATATAATTTATCCTGAAGTCAGGTATGGTGACCCATAGCTTTACTTTTGTTGAGAATATTTTGTCTATCTGAGGCTTTTTGTATTTTCCCATGAATTTTAAGACTATTTTTTCTAACTCTGTGAAGAATATTGCTGGAATTCTGATTGGAATTGGAATTGGATCTGTATATTGCTTTTGGTGGGATGGCCATTTTCATGATATTAATTCCTCTGATCTATGAGTATGGGAGATCTTTTGATTTCTGTGTGAGTTTCTCAGTTTCCTTCCTTAGTGTTTTTAGGCTTTCATTGTATAGATATTTCACTTCCTTTGTTAAGGATAGTCCAAGATATTTTTTTGTGGCTTTTGTAAACTACTTCCCTGATATCTTTCTCTGTATGTTTGTCATTGATTACTGATTTTTTTATGTTGACCTTGTATCTTGTACTTTGCTGAAAGAATTTATCACCTCTAGGAAGTTTTGGTCTTTCAGGTCACTTGTGTATAGAATCATGTCATCGGCCAATAGGATGAGTCTGACTTCTACCTTTCCAATTTGCATCTTTCTTATTTATTTATATATTTTCTATTATTGCTTGAGCCAAGACTTTAAGCACTATTTTGAAAAGGAGTGGTGAGAGTGGGCACCCCTGTCTTACTTCAGACCTTAAAAGGAATACTTCAAGTTTTTACCCATTTAGTATGATATGGGCTTTAGGACTATCCTATTATGTTGAGATAGGGATCCCTCCACCCAGTATTTTAATCATGAAGGGATGTTGTGTTTTGTCAAAAGCCCTTTCTGTGCTCATTCTATTCCTGTCTTTAAGTCTATTTGTATGGTGTATTACATTTATCAATTTCCTTATGTTGAATCATTCCTGCATCCCTGGGATGAAACCTACTTGATTGAGGAATATGATACTTTTGATGTATTCTTGGTTTTGATTTTCAAACATTTGTTGAGAATTTCTGCATCTAAGTTCATCAGGGATATCAGTCTATAATTTTTGTTCTTGTATCTCTGTCTAGTTTGGATATTAGATTAATGCTGGCTTCATAGGAGTTTGGGAGCAATTCCTCCTCTTCAGTTGTATGAAATAACTTGAGAAAAAGTGGTTTTAGTTCTTCAATGAAGGGTTGGTAGAATCAGGCATAGAATCCATCTGGGCCTAGACTATTTTTTTTTTTTTTTTGTTGTTGTTGCTTTTGTTTTTTGAAGTAGGGTCTTGCTCTAGCTCAGGCTGGCCTGGAATTCACTATGCAGTCTCAGGGTAGATTTGAACTCAGGGCAATCCTCCAACCTCTGCCTCCTGAGTGCTGGAATCAAAGGCATGTTCCATCATGCCTGGTGGCCTTAAACTTATGCAATCCTCCTACCTCTGCCTCCCGAGTGCTGGGATTAAAGTAGTGCGCCCCCACTCCTGGCTTTCGACCCTTTGTTTTGTTTTGTTTTGTTTTGTTTTGTTTTGTTTTGTTGTTGTTAGGAGGTTTTTCAGTCTTGTTAGGTGTTATAACTCTATTCAGATAATTTATCTCTTCTGGGTTTAGTTTTAGTAGGTGATATGAATCAAGGAATTTATTTCTTCTTGGTTTTCCACTTTTGTGGAATATACATTTTTGAAATATGTATTGATGATTCTCCCAATTTCATTGGTATCTGTTGTAACATCGTTTTCCTTTCTGATCTTGTTGACTTGAGTCTTTTCTTATTCTTTTGCTGAATGCCTATCAATCTTGTTTATTTTAAAATGTTTTCTTCATTTCCAATTCCCTGATTTCTGCTCTAATCTTGATCATTTCTTTCTGTCTGGTACTTCTGGGGTTGGATTGTTCTTGTTTCTCCAAAGCCTTCAAATGGGTGGTTAAGTTATTGACCTGAGATTCTCCCATCTTTGTTATGTAGGCTTTTAGTGCTAGGAACTTCCCTCTTAGGACTGTCTTCTTTAGGTCCCATGAGCCTTGAGATGTTATGTTTACATTATCATTCAGTTCAGAAATATATTGATTTGCTTTTTAATTTCTTCAACAACATATTCATTGTTTGATAGTGAGTTGTTCAGTCACTAGGAATTGGTATATTTTCTGTTGATTCTCTTGTTGATTTCTACTTTTATTGCATTGTGGTCTGTTATAATATAGGGAATTATGTCTATTTTCCTGTATTTGTGGAGACTTGTTTTATGTCCTAATATATTTTAGAGAAGGTTCCATGAACTGCAGAGAAGAATGTGTGTTCTGTAGAGTTAGGGTATAATGTTATGTAGATGTCTGTTAAGTCTATTTTCTATTTGATCTATGGTATTGTTTAGTCTCATAATTTCTATTTATTTTCTGCTTAGGTGGTATCTATTGACAATCGTGGGGTATTAAAGCCTCCTCCTATTATTGTATTGGGATTTATTTCTGATTTAATGTCTAGTAGATGTTGCTTTATAAAAATTGATGCACTGCTGTTTGGTGCATATACATTTATGACTGTAATATCCTTTTCTTGAATTGTTCCCTTAATGAGTATAAAGTGGACTTTGTGAGATCTTTTGATTACATTTGGTCTAAAGTCTATCACGTCAGATATTAGTGTAGCCACACCTGCTTGTTTCCTAATTCCATTTGCTTGGAATATCTTTGTCCATTCTTTTACCTTAAAGTGGTATCTATCTTTAATGGTAGACAGCAAATGGACAGATCCTGTTTTCTGACCCAGCCTGTTACCCTGTGTCTTCTGATTGGAAAATTGATTCTCAAAGTTTTGTGGAGTTTGCGTCCTTCATTTTCATCTACTTTTGCATGTGTCCTAGTTTTGATTACTGCCTTTTTGTTCCTATAGCCTCTTGAGTATGTTTGCTATTCTCTTCAGTGTGGAGTATTCCATGCAGTATTCTCTGTAGGGCTGGTTTAGTGCTCCTATTTTCACAGATCTGGTTTTTATCATGGAAAGTTTTTATTTCATCTATTATGAGGGATAATTTTGCTGGGCATAGTAGTTTGGGTTAGTAGCCATGGTCTTTTAAATTTTGAAAGAATCCATTCCAAGTCCTTCTGGCTTTGTAGAATTTCCATTAAAAATGACTCATCTTTGCAAGTAATGAGCTGTTTTTCTCTTGCAGATTTCAGTACTCTTTTTTTTTTTTTTTTTTGGTTTTTGTGGTTTTTTTAAATTTTTATTTATTTATTTATTTATTTATTTATTTATTTATTTATTTATTTATTTGAGAGTGACAGACACAGAGACAAAGACAGATAGAGGGAGAGAGAGAGAATGGGCACGCCAGGGCTTCCAGCCTCTGCAAACGAACTCCAGACACATGCGCCCCCTTGTGCATCTGGCTAACGTGGGACCTGGGGAACCGAGCCTCGAACCGGGGTCCTTAGGTTTCACAGGCAAGTGCTTAACTGCTAAGCCATCTCTCCAGCCTGGTTTTTGTGTTTTAACTGTAATGTAACATGGGGAATTTCTTCTATTTGGTGTTCTCTGTGCCTTCTGTTCCTGGATAGGTTGTGGTTTTATAAGAGTAGGAAATTTTTCTTTAATAATTTTATTGGTGATATTCTCTATGCCTCTGGACTATAGTTCTTCCCCTTCTTGTATGCCCATGAGCTGAATGTTTGGTCTTTTCAAAGTGACACTCATTTCGCTTATGTTCTGTTTGCACATTTTTTTGAACTTATCCTTGGTTTTGTGCTTCCTGTCTATTCTCTGACTGGTCTTCAAGCTCTGATGCTCTGTCCTCTACATGATATATTCTGTTAGTGAGGCTTTCTTGGGAGCCTTTTAAATTAGTAATTTCATTTTATTTCTTTTATGTTTTCCTTCAGTGTCTCCATCTCTCTATTGAACTCCATTTACAATTGGCTTCCATTTCTTGGTTCAAATTCCATTCCATTTTTTGGTTTGACTTTCTTGTTGTCTCCTGGAATTCATTCCCACATTTGATCATGTCTTCACTGAGTTTATTCCACTGCCCAGTGAGTTCATTTTTTTGTAGATTCTCATTTACTTCATTCAGAGTTATTTTTGTTGATTTTTGCCATTTCTTGCAATCATACTTTGAGTTTTTTTTGCTCTTTGTCAATTTTCTTCCATTTTTTCCAGCCACTGGTTCATGGCCTCACTAAGTTTGTTTAATACGCTTATCAAAATTTCATCTTGATATTCCAAGTCTAGAGTTTCCTCTAATTTTTCATTGGAGGGTTCTACTATGGGATTAGGCATTTTGGGTGGGGGTATCTTGCCTTAATTCCTTATGCTATTTCTTTTGCACTGGGCTTTGCCCATCCTGAGATAGTCTTCTTATCTTGCTGAGAATGCATCCATAATAGCTCATGTTGAGCCTGTGTTGGGTGGCCTGGTCAGCCTTGATGGAGGTTGGTATGGGCTGTCAGTCAATCTACAGGCTTGGGATGCATATACTCAGATTTCAGTATGCTCCTCCTTGCGTGTGTAGCCTCCAGGAAGGTCTAGACTAGCCACTGGGAGGCTTGGTGTACTCAGTGCTTAAGCGGTGGAGCGTAATCAGCTACAAAGTTCCTACTCAGAGATATGCAAGCAAGCATGCCAGGCCAGGAAGTGAGGGACTGTATGTGCAGAGGGTTAGAGGGAAGCTCTCTTGGGCCCTGGCTGGGGCTTTGGACTGACATCATCTATGAGGTCCCTATTGGTGTTGGCTAGAGAGGCTATGGGGTCATGGAAGGTAGTGAGATCTGTGTGTAGTGTGACTGATATATGACCCAGGCAAGTGGAAGCCCAGATACTTCTATCGGTGGAGAGTAAAGCTCCCCTGAGTCCTGATCACCCAGTGTAACTAACTGCCTTGGGGTTGGGAGTGAGATTAGCTCTAGAGTCCTTACTGATGGCAGTGGAGACAGTTAGGCTTTGTGTGTGTGTGTGTGTGGGTGGGTGGGCATTAACTAGCATTTTTGTGCGGTATTAAAATGAAAGCCACAAATTTATATAGATGTTTCCTTGTTTCCTGTAAAAAACATTAAAGCTAAATTTTCTGATTTCACATAGAGGACTCCTATGTCAATCACATTTTTTGTGTGCAGCATAAGGAAGAGGTTGAGATACTTTGTTTTCATTTTCTTTTTAAAGTGGATATAGCTAATAGGATTATTTGTCTCAAACCTTTCTTTCCATTGGATGTGGGAGCACATATACAGAGACACATACACCCTTGTTGAAAATCAATTTCAGGACTCTATTTTTCTTTCATATCTTCATGTAAATAACAGTTTCTTAATTCTTGTTGAAGTCTTTTTTGTTTGTACTGTATTGTTTGTTTTTCAAGGCAGGATCTCACTGTAGCTCAGGCTAACCTGGAATCTACTATGTAGTCTCAGGGTGGCCTCAAACTCTTTGTGATCCTCCTACCACTGCCTCCCAATTGTTGGGATTAAAGGTGTGTGCCACCATGCCTGGCTACTTTATAGTAAGTCTTGAAAGCAGAAAGTATGTTTTCCAAATTTTTTCTTAATATTGTTTTAAATATTTGTTTTCTATATTCTTATATACTGTATTGGTTACTTTTCTTGTTGCTGCAATAAAATACCAAACAGAAAGCTTAAAGGGGGGATAAGTTTATTTGGGCTCACGATTGCTGCCCATTGGCAAGGAAGGCAATGGCGGTGGGAATGGTTCATCCTGTGTTGGTAGATGCTTGTGGTGGCAGCTTATTCACATGACATTGGTCATGAAACAAAGAGAACTAGACTAGAATGAGGGCCTATTGTAACCCAAGGCCAGCACCTTATGATCTACTTCTGCCAGCCAGGCCTCACCTCCTTAAGACTGTGTTACCTTCAAAAGAGCATCACCAGCTAGGCACCGCCCTTTAAAAACAACAGTCTGTGGAAGACTTTTCAAATTCAAACCATGGTGTATACATTTTATAATCATCTTGTTCATTTCTAATAAAAACCTTCACAAAAGTAACCCCATCAACCATTCTAGGATTTTTATTGGTATTGCATTGATTATATAGAACAATTAGGGGAGAACTAACATCTTAGGAATATTAACTCTTCCAATTCATAAGCAGCATTTTGGTCTAATTTGTTTTATTTAATATTTTCTCATGATATGTACTAGCTTTTTTGTTCAAACCTTCCGTATCATTTGTTAAATTTAAGCATTTTTTGTTTTTGCTGCTTACAATTTCATTTACAATGTTTTGCTGATGCAAAATAAAAGTGTGTTTACTTTTTGTACACCGGCCTTGGATCCTGTGACTATGTAAATTTAGTTCTAGAAGTAGAAGTAGAAGTATTTTGTATTCAACTATGTTCCCTATGAAAAAAGAAACATTTTGTTATTTTTTCTATTCTTAATTTATTTATTGTGCAAGGGTGGATAAATTCCACCATGTGTTTGGAAATCAGAGGATAACTTTGAGGTGTCTATGTTCCCCTCTTTTTTGAACTTACCCTCTTGCTAATGTAAGTAAACTTCCAGACTTTAAACAAATGCCTGGCCCTTCAGCTTCTAACTCTCCTGGCTCTGTCTCCTATTGTCATAGGCATGTTGGGGCCACAAGTGCATGCATCACTTTGTATCCAGCTTTACATGGATGCTGGGGAATTGAACCAGGGACAGCAGGCTTTGCAAGCAAGTGTGTATAGGCTGGTAAAAAAATTCTCCCATTTTGTAGCCTGTCTGTTCACTCAATTGAGTATTTAGTTTGCTCTGCAGAAGTTTGGTTTTGTTTTTGTTTTTCAACTGTAGAAGTTTTTTTTTTTTTTTTTTTTTTTTTTTGCTTTTTGTTTTTTAAATTTCATGCAATCTGATCTCTCAACACTTACTATATTATATCCTGAGCCACTGGAGTCGTTTTCAAAAAGTCCTTGCCTATGCATATATCCTGAAGTTTTTCCCCTGTCAATTTTAGCATTTCAGATCTTATATGAACATCTTTAACCCATTTTGAATTGTATTTGCACAGGGTAAGAGATAAGAGATTTAGTGAAAGCATCATTTGTTAAAGAAGCTGTCTTTCCTCCACTGTAGTTTTGGAAACCTCTGTCAAAAACTTTTGTCAAAAATCAGACTGGAACAGTGTACATTTATTTCTGGATCCTCTATTGCATTCCATTGGGCTACGTGTCTGTTTTCATGCCAATGCCATGCTGTTCTTGTTACTATGGCTCTGTAGTATAAACTGAAATCAGATGTGATTCCCAGCAAAAATCTTTGTTAGTTTGTCTTTTAAATTGAAGAACAGACTTAATTCCTTACCTGTAAACTCCATAAAATGAAGGTATTTTATTCCTTCATAGCTGAAACCTCCTCTTCTCTAGGCCAGCACCTGTAAAATGGACAACCTAAAACAGAGGGCTAGACAGTCTTCCTTTATTTTCTTATTTATTTAGGGATTTTGAGCAACATTTGTTTTTGTTTTGAGATAGCATCTAACTAAGTACCTCAGGCCGACCTAGAACTTATTTTCCTGCCTCAGTCTCCTGGGTGCTGGGATTATGTATGTGTCATCACACTCTCCCTTGAGTCTCATTTGTTTCTGTCTGAGTATGTGGAAAGACATCGGAAGAGAGCTTGAAATTCTTTCCATTTTTAAAGAAATGCTTTCTGCCATGGATGTATACTCACAGGTGAGCTTGGGCCTACCCTATCAGCTCAAGATGAGGGTAGCAAACACAATGGGCTCTGTATGACATAGTAATGGATTCTCATTTATTAGATGTCAGCTTGTTGACATAGTATAAGGACATAATGTTCAAAATGTCTTAGAAGTTGCTGTCACTTTTATAAGAGTGCCTCTTAGAGTTTTCATAATACTCCACAGAGTTTCACTTTACTGCAGTGATGTGAGAAATGTCAAGTAAATATTACTGTTCCCACTTTACAGATAAGTACCCTCATACTGAGAAGTAAAATAACTATCTATCTATCTATGTATCTATCTATATCATCTATAGAGAGAGGGGGACATAGCCTGGTTTTTAAAACCTTATCTTTTTTTTTTGGTCCAATAGGGAATGAAGTTTTTCATACTGATACACTACATATGCTAAAATATCGTTAAAGTTTATTTTACTTTAAAAAATATTTTATTATTTGAGAAAGAAAGAAGTACAGGCAGAGAATGGGCATGCCAGGGCATCCAGCCACTGCAAACCAACTCCAGATGTTTTGATTAATTGAAAAAATGGGTTTCATAACATTTCTTTATTTTTATTTTTTTAATTTTTATTTATGTATTTATTTTATTTGAGAGAGAGAGAGAGAGAGAAGCAGACAGAGAAAGAGAGAAAGAGAAAATGGGCATGCCAGGGCCTTCAGCTACTGCCAAAGAACTCTCGATGCATGTGCCACCTTGTGTATCTGGCTTACATGGGTCCTGGGGAATTAAACCTAGGTCCTTTGAAGTCACAGGCAAACACCATGACTGCTAAGCCGTCTCTCTAGCCCTCATATCATTGTTTTACATGTGTATCTCAACTATCGGTCCCCTCTTGTCCTCCCATCTCTCACTGACACCCCCCCAGTCTTCCCTTACTTTGTGTCTTCTTTCTTCTTTTAAATCAAATCTATGTTATACACGTGAGAGAAAACACGTGCTATTTGTCTTTCTGAGATCTAACTTATTTTACCTCACTTGATCATCTCTAGTTCTACTCATTTTCCTGCAAATGACACAATTTCATTCTTTTATTCATGCTGATAATACTCCATTGCGATACACTGGATCTTTGATGGAGTCAATAAAGAAACATCTATGCCTCCTTTGTGTATGTGTGGGGGGGTGGGGAGCAAGACTTTAAGGACTGCTGACTACTGGGTAAAGCACAGGCTATGGTTCTTGCCATCAGTCACTCCACGCAGGTTTAAGCAGGAAGAGTGGCTCTCAGGACATCATCCCACCATTGTCTCTACCAGGCCCACCATCACCAGCAGTTGAGGTATTGAGGGGTGATTCCAGATCATGGATTCCTTTTCATTTCCACTGATTTGTATTAAAAGCTGTTACCTAGAAGAACTCCTACCATATTTAATGAATACTTCTAATCAACTTTGTTCTGAATACAAAAGGAGAAGGCATGTCGATACCCTGCTGGCAGGATGGGAAATGTACCCACAGCAGCAAAGTGTCTTTCCCCATGAAGAATAAAATTCATGTCCACAGCTTTCAAAAGTGAGTGTTACATAGTTGGCCTCATACTTGGTGCTCTCTTTCCTGAGTTTCCAGATGGTGATTAGTTTCAGGAAGAATCCTTTCCAGAAGCCATTCTTGAGATTACCATCATCAAATCGCTTTGTACAGAACTGTGTGCCAAGCTCAGTAGGCTAAGCGCATCAGAGGCCAGCTGACAGTAAACTGATGTCCAACCTCTG
The DNA here is from genome assembly GCF_020740685.1 of Jaculus jaculus. Lineage (NCBI taxonomy): Eukaryota > Metazoa > Chordata > Mammalia > Rodentia > Dipodidae > Jaculus > Jaculus jaculus. The sequence continues at coordinate 238,914,806 of NC_059102.1, read as the reverse complement.
ATTCCTAACTGCTGGTGGAACAAATACAGCTGTGGATGGGCTGCGTCACTTCAAGTCTTCCAGACTCAGGACAGCACTGTGCTGTCATTTACTTCTGTTCTCAGCCTTTCCTGCTTATCTCTAGTGATCCAGGCCTTCTGGTGAAATGTTGCTGGGAATAACAGTCATGAGTGAGTCACAGCCACTGTGCCTCATCCACTGGTTATCACCACAGTCTTACGAAATGGGAACAAGCATCCCATTTTGCACATTTAAAAAAATCTGGGGGTCTTCTGGGTAAGATGGTGGCATGGCAGCCACACCAAAGCAGCTTAGGGAGAAAATAAACAGAAAAACATCAAAACACTCTTCTACTGAAAAGTGAAGGTATATAAGAAATTATCAACCACAGCAGGGAAGTAGGAGAGATCCAGAGCTTCTAGAGACCACAGAAGCAGGTAGAAGTGGCTCCAGCAGTGGCACAGGTCCACACAGCCACCAGGCTCTGCCTGAGGCTGCAGGAGAAGCCAGGTGAGGTGATTTTCTATGCACACCAGCCTCCTCACAAAGTCACGAAATCTGAAGAAGACAGCGGGGAACAGCTGAGCAGTTCATGAAGAAGAGGATCACAGGGACCAACCCTGCAGCTCTGGTACAACTTTAGGCACCCTCCACGGCAACCACTGGAGACATGATGAAGGGAGATCACAGCAACAGACCCACTGACCCAGCCAGCCTAGCTGAGCCCACAGCACAGTAAAGAGGGACCTAAGTGGACATGTAGCATAGCTGAGACCAAAGCCATTCCAAAAGGTAAAAGATCTACCTACACCAGGTCAGTACCCACCAAAAAAGCCAGGTACTTAGGTCTGCATTAGAAGTGCTAATCACACCTTCTATGTCAAGGCAGGTTATATGTTGATATAATTGGTGGTTGGCTTTGCCATTCTTTTTGTTTTGTTTTGTTTTGTTTTGTTTTCCTAGGTAGGGTCTCACTCTAGCTCAGGCTGACCTGGAATTCACTATGTAGTCTCAGGGTGGCCTCGAACCCAAGGTGATCCTCCTACCTCTGCCTCCCGAGTGTTGGGATTAAAGGTGTGCACCACCATGCTCGGGCCTTGGAATTCTTAAATAGGCTATATTTTGAGGCTGTTCTTTGTTGCTTCCTAATTTATACTGACTTTGTCTTCTTCTTCTGTCATTTGTGGGGGCAGGGTCCCATTTGGCCCCAGGCTGACCTGAAACCCTTTACAGACCGGAAATCTTAGCCTTCCAGTCGACAGGAATAAAGTTATCCCACACTCTTAGGTACTCTGACTTTGTTAGATTATTTGTTTGTTTTAATACCTACTCTTACATAAATACTCCATGCTGGTTTTGATTAAATGTGTATATTGCTCAGTTGAATTTCAGAATTTGCCTGTATTGTGTTCCACCTAGCCTACTAGAATACTCAATAGTAGGCAAACCCAATGCCTAGGGCCACTTCTGCTGTTATTTTTTGAATCATTTAAGAGTCATACCTGGCACTTAAGGTCCTAACCTGAAGATAGATAATGGCTGATTTATACTGCTAAGAATACTACAGGTAAGTAGAAAACCCAAGCATCAAATTAAACCAAGATGCAAAAATCTCTACATCATCATACAAGTAACACAAAAAATCAAGACAATACATTTCCACCAAAAATTATAAATCCATAAGAAATGAATTTCAATGATACTGATTTAGATGAAATGCCTAAGAAATATTTTAAAATAATGATTATAACTATGTTCAAAGAAATAAAAAGACTCAAAGAAGATAACAAACTTCTAAAGGAGAACACACAAAACCAACTTAATGAAATAAGGAAGTCAATATAAGACATGAGTAAGGAAATAGAAATACTGAAGAAAAACCAGTCAGAAATACTAGAAATGAAAAACACAGTAAGTCAAATAAAATGATTATATCTATGTTCAAAAAAATTAAAGAACTCTTTTCAGATGGAAGTGACCTTGGGATGGCTCATAAGGCATCATGGAGCTTTAGAGAAGTGACCAGAGTGCTCAGTACTACAATATCTCTATCACACCTTCCAAGGCTCAGGGTCTATTGAGGAAGGGGTGGCGGAAATAATGTAAGAGCCAAAGGAAGGGTAGGACTCATTACAACATGGTCCCCCAGACACAAAATGGCCTGGATATCCATGACCTCACTGTCCTGACACTACCTACATAAGACCATCATAATAGGAGGAAAAGGTTATGACATCAAAATAGAAGAGAGACTGATTGAGATGGGGAGGGGATATGATGGAGAGTGGCAGTTCAAATGGGAAGGTGGGGGAAGGGAGGGTATTACCATGGGATTTTTTTTATAATCATGGAAGTTGTTCATAAAAAAATTTTTGAGAGAAAAAAATTAAAGAAGAAATCAAAGGAATCAAAGAAGAAAACAAACTCCTGAAGGAATCCCAAGAGAATAAAAGAAACAAGCTTAATGAAATAAGATTACATAGGAAATGGAAATAATGAAAAACTAACAATCAGAAATACTAGAAATGAAAGCTGGAGTAAGTCAAATAGAAAACACTATAGAAAGTCTCACCAGTAGAATGAATCAAGGAGAGGATAGAATACCTAAACTAGGAGACCATGTGGCAGTCTAATACAGTACAACAAAGAGAAAAACAAACTAACAAGAAGGCATACATGCCAATTTCAAGATATTCGGGACACTATGAAGAGATCAAACATAAGAATTCATGGCATAGTAGAAGGAGAAGAATTTTACTCCAAAGGCATAGCAATTATTTTCAACAAAATCATAGAAGAAAATTTCACCCAAATATGGAAACAGAATCCAATACAGACACAGGAAGCCTTTAGATTGCCAAACAGACAAAATGAGGAAAGAACCTTTCACTGTCATATTATATTTAAACTACAAAGCACACAAACTAAAGAAAACATATTGAAAGCAGTTAAAGAGAAAAATCAAGTTATATATAAAGGTAAGCCTATCAGAATTACAGTAGATTACTCAAAATAAACATTAAAAGACAGAAGGACTTGGGGTGAAGTATTCCAAGTTCTGAAAGATAACAACTGTCAATCAAGAATACTTTATCTGGCAACGCTATCCATCCAAATTGATGGATAAGGACATTACACAACAAAACCAGGCTAAAGGAATACATACAACTAAGCCAGCTCGACAGAAAATCCTTGAAGGGATCCTTCACACTGGAAGAGAAAGGAAAGCACACACATGAAGAAACAGGAAAAATTAAACAATACTCAAATAACTATTAACATGAAAGAGTAAAGGGAAAACAGGAAGCACTACAAAACAAGAAGGGCAAGAATAAATATATACCTTTCAATAATAACTCATAGTATTAATGGCCTCAATGCCCCAACCAAAAGACACAGGCTTGTGGACTGGTTTGTAAGGCAGGATCCTTCTGTTTGCTGCCTCCAAGAAAATTGCCTTTCTACCAAAGACAGATACTATCTTAGGGTGAAAGGATGGAAAATTGTATTTCAAGCAAATGGGCCTAGGAAATAAGCAGGTATCACTATCCTAATATCTGACAGGATAGACTTCCAACCAACATTTGTGATGAAAGATAGGGAAGGTCACTTTATATGACTAAAGGAACAATTCAACAGGAAGACATTACAATTCTAAACATATGTGCACCTAACATGGGTGCTCCCAATTTCATCAAACAAACACTATCAGATTTAAGGTTACAGATAATACCAAGTACAATTGTACTGGGTGACTTCAATACCACACTGTCATCAATTGACAGGTCATCCTGGCAAAAAAAATAAACAAAGAGACATCTGGCTTAAATGATGTCATAGAACAAATGGACCTAACAGATATCTATAGAACATTCCATCCAAATGTTATAGAATAGACATTATTTTCAGCAGCAAAAACTGGGCTATGGAACTAATTAGAGAGTTCTCATAGGAAAAAATACAGATGGCCTATAAACATCTAAAAAAATGTTCTACATCCGTAGCCATCAGGGAAATGCTAATTAAAACTGCTTTGAGAATCCATCTTATTCCTGTCAGAATGGCTATACTCAAGAAAACAAATGACAATAACTGCTGGTGAGGATGAGGATAAAAAGGAACCCTTCTACACTGCTGATTGTATTGTAATCTGCTATAGTCATTGTGGAAATCAATGTGAAGATTTCTAAGACAGCTAAAAAATATATTTACTATATGACTCAGCTGTACCACTTTTAGGCATATATCCTAAAGACTGGTCATACTACCTTAGAGATACTTGCTCAACCATGTTTATTGCTGCTCTATTCATAGTATCTAGGCAATGGAACCAGCCTATATGTGCCTCAGCTGATGAGTGGATAATGAAGATATGCTACATTTATACAATGGATTTCTACTCATTGGTAAAGAAAAATGAAAGTTTCAGGGAAATGGATGGATGTGGAAAGGATTATCATAAGTGAGGTAACCCAAGCCCAAAAAGCCAAATGTCACATGTTCTCTCTCAGATGTGGATCCTAGCTATAAATGTTTAGACTTGTATGTGAGTCAGAATAAAATTCAGTAGCAGAGGCCAGTAAGCTAGAAAGGTGCTATATGGGAGGGAAAGACTTAAGGGGATGGTATTGTATATAGGTAAGTAGATGAACAGACTACTGGGGATGCAATGGCCTAAGTGAGCTCATGGGAAGAGACTGAGTAGAAGAAGGATGGGAGTAGGGTTGGTCACAATTCAAGATGCTGTGAATAAGCTACATGGAAGCCTACGTTTTTGGACAGTGGCACACCTTGAAGACATAGACTGTCACTAGAAATATTTCAGTGCCAGGGATGGGATACCTTCCAGTAAGTTGTTAGGTAGGGAGGAACCTGATGTCCCTAAAGCATTACATACCATTGCCAAGGCTCTTGATTTCCCACCAGAAATAGATGGTATTGCTGAAGACTCCACATGCCTGGGCTACAAGGTCACTGAGAAATTTTGTTGGAGCTGAGTGGAAAACCTCCCTGCAGACCAGTTGACAGAAATCTGGGAAAATAATGCACTTCATGTAGCCCTATGGGAGACAGAACTCATCAGCTGTGAAAACAGTGGAAACTACAAGCCTTAAGCTTGGCTAGCCAGGCCAAATGACCAAACAGGTGCAATAGTGGCGTGTCTGCTATGGGGGAAACCAACTGCTCTCTAGTTGGACTGCAGTCCCATTCCATGGGAAGGAATACATGCCTAATCAAAACCCCATGGCAGGGGAGGTCAGGAGCCCTAGAAGAATAACACCTGATTTTATCTGGCTAAATGCATATATTATGCCTACCACACTGCCCTATAGCCACTTTACTTAGCATTCATACCCATATATTAATGCTAATCTCACTTTTTGTTAGAGAACCTTGTCTTTTCAGATGTTGGTGACCACTGGGATTACCTCAAAGGCACCATAGTGCTGAAAGAAGTGACAGAAGAGGATTCCATGCTGAAATATCTTTATCATATCTTCCAAGGCTCACGGTCCACTGAGGAACTGGTGGTGAAAAGAATGTAAGACCCAAAGGAAGGGTACGATTCCTTGCAATGCAACTATCCAGACAGAATTTGGCCTCGATATCCGTGACCTTGCAGTGCCTAGCAATACCTTCACAGGACCCTCATTATAAGAGAAAAAGACAATGACATCAAAATAAAAGAGAGACTAATGGAGAAAGAAAGAGGGGATATGATGGACAGTGGATTTGTAAAGGGAAAAGTGGGGAAATTATGATTTATAGCCTATAATTATGAAAGTTGCCAGTAAAAATGTTAAAAGTGAAAATAAAAAAGATTAATACCAAAAAAAGAAGATTTGGATGGATTATGTACCATAACCTCTACCACTCAGCCACTAAATGACAAAGGAGGGACCTGAATGTCTATCTACATCCACCCTGAAGCTTCCATAATCCACTTCATCGTGCCCATGGAGATAATGGCTTCCCTGAGGCAACTGTTAGACAGTGGAAAATGTGAGCCTGAGAGAACTTTTAAATATAAAATAACTCTTTGCCTACTGAGAGTCTTATTTTTACAAAACCCAGAGGAAGTTTATCTTTCCATATTTATTTAACATTTATGTATAATATTTACATTTACAAAATGCTTCACAGAGTAACAGAAGCGAAAGAAATTTTTATTGGGGCCTATAATTGTCTTTTCTTTCATATTAATTTATTCCTTTGATTCATATAATGTGTTCTCCACTAGTCTTCTGAGATTCTGTACAATGGTAATGCATTTAGAATAATATTAATAAAATATTATTTTGTATCACTCATAGGGAAATCTGACTTGGGCCATATACATCTTGGTTCTTCATAAATGTTATAAAAGATAGCATAGTTATAATTCCCAGAATACTGTGTGGAACACCAGCTGTATTAAATTTTAAAATATATTTAGCTTCCAGTCTTCACTTGTGTGTGTGTGTGTATGTGTGTGTGTGTGTGTGTGCACGCTCACACATTCTTTCTTCAAGTACTTGGGCTACCTAACATTTTGGATAAAAAGCACCTGTGAACCTTCCCTGATTAGTCACACACCTTTCTTTTTCTCCTTCCTTCCTTCTCTGCTCTTTCCTTTCCTCCCTCCCTCCCTGCCTTCTTAAGATCTGACTCCTGATACATAGCCCAGGCGTATCTGCAACGCACAATTGTCTGGCCTCAGCCTCCAGTGACAGATGACAGTGTGTAGCATTCTGCACAACATACTAATCACTTCACAGATCATTAACATGAGTCTTCTGCAGAGCGTTCAAGGTGATGATCCCTAAACGTGAAAAGCTATCCAAGGTAGTCACACTCTAGCTCCCTTTTTACATTCAAACCTAAAATTAAGTGACTGCTTCCTTGTCCTCCATCCCAAAGACCCTACACCCCCCCCCCACAATGTATGACAGCATTGTCTTTCCTTTGTACATTAGTGTAGAATACTCTGTTAAGAGCTCTGGGGTGGGGGTCCCAGGGTCCGGTGAAAATAGACTAAAAGACATTAACAAGCCAGTATTATGTCATTTCTTAAACTGATTACTGTGATACTCTCTAAAAGATACCTTTGACAGAATGTCATTAGTGTATAACATTCTCAAAGTTTATAGTATACTCTGTCTTTCAAACAATAAGAGCTGAGGGCTGGAGAGATGGCTTAGCGGTTAAGCGCTTGCCTGTGAAGCCTAAGGACCCCGGTTCGAGGCTCAGTTCCCCAGGTCCCACGTTAGCCAGATGCACAAGGGGGCGCACGCGTCTGGAGTTCGTTTGCAGAGGCTGGAAGCCCTGGCGCGCCCATTCTCTCTCTCTTCCTCTATCTGTCTTTCTCTCTGTGTCTGTCGCTCTCAAATAAATAAATAAATAAATAAAAATTTAAAAAAAAATAAGAGCTGAAAGGACATTCAAAGTTAAGGCTAGTAACCAAAGCCATTGTGCAGACACCTGACGGGCTCCATATGACTGTATGTAATCAACAGATTTAACAAAGTTATTGTCCAAAAAGGTTATTGTGATTTTTTTTTTCCTTAAAATTTGCATTCAGGGGCTGGGGCAGTGGCTCAGCAGGTAAGAGTACTTGCTGCAGAAATGAGAGCCAGAGAAGACCTGAGACGACCTTGGCTTGATTCCCCAGGGTCTGTATAAACAGCTGGGCATGGCCACATGTGTCCATCCATAACCCCCCCTCCTGTGGGGAGCAGAGACAGGATAGTCACTAGAGTTCACAAAAACCCAGCTCAAGGTTCAAAGACAGACTCAGTCTCAAGAAAATACAAGGATGATCAACAAAGGAAGGACAGTCTCCTCTGTCCTCCATGCATCTGCAAACATCTTCAAAGACACGTGCATACACCACACACACACACACACACACACCACTGTACATGTAAAAAGCAATTTTAGTAAGGCATCCATGTACACAATAGTTTATAAAGGCAAGTGTAAGGATCTATTCCAGAAAGAAGGCTGGGTATAGTCACATTGGTCAAGTGCTTCTCAAGTTGGCTGCATGTCTTTAACAGAAGCTACTAAAAGACCAACTTGAGTCAGAATCTTGGGGGAGGGAGCCAGGCATACCGCCAGGGAGAGAACCAGCAAGTCAGAAAGCTCATACATGTCCACTCCTGAGAAATGTGAGGGACCCAGGTAGTAGTTCTGAGTCCTTCCTCTCCCCAAGCTGGAAGACCTTGAATCTTACCCAGCTTTTGCTGACCTTCCACAGAGCTCAGTATTTCCTTCTCAACATGTCAGAGGTTTCTAGAACTCATCTTGCACCCAGCCACTAATGGTAGTTTCAATTAGGCACTCTCCTCAGACCTCATAAGGGTTACCTATCTTGCTTTGTTTTTATTTTTTTCTTTTCAGCACAGAGAGAGAGAGAGAGAGAGAGAGAGAGAGAGAGAGAGAGAGAGAGAATGGGCACACCAGGACCTCCAGCCACTGCAAACAAACTCCAGACATGTGCACCACCTTGTGCATCCGGCTTTGTGGTACTAGGGAATTGAACCTGGGTTGTTAGGCTTTGTAGGCAAGTGCCATAGCTGCTGTGCCATTTCTCCAGCCTCCTGTCTTGATTTTGATTACTGTCCAACTGCCATCTCAGTCTCCTAGTCCAAACCTCAGGCCACTTGTAGAGAACCAAGCTACTGTCAGCTTAGCTCCTCTGTGCCTTCAGAGGCAAGACCTTGATCCCCACCTTCTGAGCTATCAGCTGTGGCCTTTCTTTTAGCAGGTCTAACCACCAAGAGTCCCAGTGGAGTCTCCCTACTGAGGGACTGCAGCCGGGAATCTTCTATGTTCAAGTCACTCATTGAACAGGTCTCTTGAACACTGGCGTCTTGTGAAGTGGTTTGACTCTGAGTCATGGACCAATTGCCTATCTTCTTTAGTAAGAAGCTATGCAAAGTCACATGGCACAAAGCCTGAATGCAGAGGAGGGATAGAAAATGGGACTACCACTGCAGTCAATCAGGCACAGAGGATAAGTCTAAAAAGATAGTCATCCAGTATTTCTGGGAAAGAGAGAAAGAAAATTGTGGGATATCAGTTGTATAGGAAGTTTACTTTGATTTGAAGTGAAAACAGGGTGTGTTTGGTGGTAAAGTAATAATCCTGTGACCAGGAAGAAACCAACTTTGGCAACTTGGCTGTGGCTTGGAGAAAGTGGTATGGGTTACTTAGAAGTTTCAACCAAACTTCAGGGTAAGTTCACCCACAAGCCTGAGCCATGGGAGAGACTAGGGTTGGGTGAAGTACTGCCAAAGCCTGGGCAACATGCAAACCTGAATTCTCTATGCCCCACGGGACTCCATGAAGCCTCTCTGAACTTGGCTGCCCTTGAAGCCTTCTATTCCTACTTATCACTTTGCTTGGGGTAGCAGCCTCCTTTCTCTGAGTCCCCTTTCCTCCAGGCACCTCCAGTTGGTGGATTGTTCTTCCTGGCCCCTTTAAAGAGAGTGAAAGTGTCATAGAATAGTTCTTCTTTAAAGCAATTATGCTCTGGGTACTGAGAAATCAAGGTGGAACTGATCCGGAAGGTTCCTCTCTGCTGGTTAGCTATCACCATGCTACAAAGAGCTATGCAGGCTGCTGGGAGAGAAAAGTCATCAACAGCCTTATCCAGCAATGGACTCTGCATGTTACACAATCAGCCAGCCAGATGAAATTATTGCAATAGCGGTATATCTGCTATGGGAGTAAGCAACTGCTCTCTGATTGGATTTGAGGCCCACTCCATGGTGGAAATTTATGCCTGGGACTGAAAACCTAACCAAAAGCCTGTGGCTGGGAAGGGCATAGGTCCTAGGGGGCAAATTACTACTACTGTTTGACTAAATGAAGATTTTGTGCTCATCAAATTGCTGTCTAAATATTTATGCTTTTTCCCATAGACTTTGTGGTTGCAGGGAGAGTTTCAGGGAGTGCCCATTCTCTCTCTGTCTCACTCAAGCAAATAAATAAATAAATAAATATTTTTAAAACTTGCATCAGAGTCTGGGTTATACTGACTTTGCCCATGAATGTACTTCCCCTACAAACTCTTTGGAACTTCAATATACAGCCTGGGAAAATAGAGGGAGCAATTTTTTTTCATCACTAGGAGAAAACGAAAGATTTTGCCATTTCTTTCATCATATGTGTGTGTGTGTGTGTGTGTGTGTGTGTGTGTGTGTGTGTGTATTATAGACTATATAATCCATATATACATAGAATATATAGTAGCACTATATATATATATATATATACTAAAGTCTACAGCACATATGTGTTCCAGTATAATATATAGCATAATGTTCATCCTGCATATTATGTATAAGTCCAATATACTATGAATTGACTTGTGTATAGTAGGGACACACTTCCTATGAGCTATGTAGGTAGTTTTACCAAGGTGGGAATGAAGGAACTCCTACTCTTCCTGCTCTGTTCCAGGCACAGGGCAAGAAGCCATGAGTACAACCTACCTTGATGCACAGGATAGACCAATTTTAATCTTGTGCTATGGACAGAAAAGGAAGCAGTGCTCAAATGAGGTCAAATTCCCTGTCTCCCCAAAATCACATACTTAGTAAATGTGGAGGCTAGGGCCAGAACACACTGAAGTCCATGTGACTTCAGGACTTATATCCTCTTCCTGTAACATAAACATACAAGGAATAAGCTTTTAGCCCCTACGAATTTATCAGTGTCTTCTTCCAATCTGCAATGACTTTAGAATAATCCAGATGAATCTACTTACTGGAAGCTATTGTCCTTAGGCTGATGTTGCTCTTTCATTTCACCCACATGTGTTTTTATTGACCTTTGACACCCACTGGTGCTAGAGATCTGCATGTTTGTTTAAACTCCAACAATCTAACACCCTTGTGTTTGTTTGAAGTTGGAATACCATTGCCAGTATATCTAGAGAGGCCTTCCCTGCAGGCTTTCCCTCTTTGACAGTGATAGTGGAGAGACAGAAGCAGCAAAGGGGCAGGTACATTAATGAGAGGGGCTGGGAATGAAAGCTGTACTCAATCCACAGAGGCCCTTTGGTCCACAAGATATTTTCAGCTACCATTGCCACTACCTCTAGAAACGTCTGATCCCTCCACTTGAGAAGGGCTTTGATGACTCTCAGGGACTCAGCAGAATAAATCACAACCCAAGCGTCCAGCTGACCCCCTCTACCACCACTGGACACTTTGCTTGGCTTTTTGCATACAGCCAGGCTGTTGTGCTCTGAGCTCGTCCCATGGCCTCTGACTCAAAACATGACTTCCCGATGGAGAGCCAGTGTTTCTCAAGTGTAACAATATTAATTATCAAGTCACTTTAGAACATGTGTGATGTATGTGTGCATTTATTTTACAGGAATGGTATAAAGATTAAATACTTAATGAATCCATTTTTCATAGCAAGGATATATTTGCCCTATGCCTAAATATATCTCTCCCTTCTATTTCTCATGAGAAATACAGCTATCTTTATTATGTAATCAGTAATATATCATTCCTTCTAAGCAGGATCTAATTTTAGCAGTGTGATGAATGGCCTGGGGATGGATTCCACTGCCCCCTGCAGAAAGGAATATATATCAGACCTGCTCAGGTGTGTGTCATTTCTCCTACTGGGAGCTCTGAGCTCTCAGGTGGCTAAAAACCCTAAGCTGTGGTTTAGCTTGGCTAGACACGGCTGGGTAATGACCACAGATGCACAAAACCAGTTTTGCTAGCTCAGCCTGTGAGGTAGTGTCTCTCTTAGGCCTGGGTTATTAGACCATCGAGAACATGGCCAGCTGGATATGTTTTTCATGCATGAGCAGGATCCATTTACATAGGATTAGATCTAAACCTCAGACTAACTTCTTTTGTTGTTGTTGTTTTTTCATATGAGTAAAGATATGTTTATAAAGGGTATAAAGGAGTTATTTTAGCTTGATTAACACTATAAGGAACCAGTCACTTTTGTCTTTCTTGAATTCCCAGAAAGAAAATGCTTTATCATGATAGGGTTTCATGTAACCCAGGCTGACTTCAAGCTCTATGAGAATGACCTTGAACTCCTGATCCTTCTTGACTCCATCTCCTGAGTGCTGAGATTACAGATGTGTGCCACCATGCACAGTTTAAGAATGCATAATCTTTTAAAAAAATATTTTTAAAATTCATTTACTTATTTATTTATTACAGAGAGAAATAGAGAGAGAGAGAGAGAATAGGCACACCAGGGGAACTCCAGATACATGCACCACCTTGTGCATCTGGCTTTATGTGGGTACTGGGGAATTGAACCCAGGTACTTAGGCTTTGCAGGGAAGCCCCTTAAGCACTGAGCTATCTCTCCAGCCCTATAATGCTTATTCTTATTTCAGTCTTCTGCATATCCATGCCATTTTACATTTTAACAACATTTTAATCTTAAAACTATCAGTCATTCATTTTACAGTTGATCTGTTAGTCAAAGCCGTATCTTATTCCCATTTTGCAAATGTCAAAACTGCAACTCAGATAATAAAATGACTTACTCAAGTGCTGGGATATAGTCTAGTAAGGATTAAAACCCTTGTTTACATATCACGTTCTTCATTTATTTTTTTCTTTTGGTAAAGTCTTAGTCTAGCCCAGGCTAACCTGGAATTCATTCTAGTCACACACTGGCCTCCTACCTCTGCCTGCTGGGTTCTGAGATTAAAGGCATGCACCACCATGCCCAGCGTACATTATTCTTTACCCTTCCTGTTTAATGCCATCACTATAAGATGGAGCTGAAAGCAGTGCTGGTTATGCAGGGATTGTCCATGTGAAACACTGATGCTCTCTGTGCTGTATTGACTCCAGGCTGAACTTTTTCCCCATGCTCATGTCTCTTAGTCTAGAATGTTCCTACAATCTGAGAAGTAGTTGAAGTGGCTTTTCTTTCACAGTGGTTGAAGTAGATCAATTCTAAAAACATGTCATCTTCTCCTGTCCTCCTCTCTGCCCTTTACATTGTACTTTGCAATTCATCTCATCAGCCCCTTCGGTCCACTGCCCTTCATCTTGTACATGGTCTGGTTTTGTCTTTGTTTCTTTCTGCAGAGGATGCTGTAGGTGTCCCAGGCCACCTGTTACCCTTACCCCTCAGTTGCCTGGCTTCTACAGCATTCACCTTTCTTTGCTTGAGGCCTGTCTCTGGCTGCCAAGGCCTCACTTGCCTGCTGTGGTGGCTAAACTAATACATGTTCACAAATTCTTAGACATTCCTTCCACCTCCCCTTCTGAAAAGCGGGCCAAACTTCATGACTTGACTTGCTTCTGTTAAATACAATGTGATGAAACAACTGACTTTCAAGAGACTAGACCTTAAAAGACCCTTCCTTCTTTCTCTACACTTACTTCGAGGTAAGCCAGATGCATCACTGAAGTGATGCTCTGTCAGTGGTTGGTTCTAGTTGGTGAAGAACTCTAACCAACATGCCTGGCCAGCCCTGTGAGCGGCCCATCTCCAGAGCAGATGCTGCAGCCTCAGCCAAGCCTTCTTCAGAGAGCAGACCCTGCTCATTGCTTCTATGCAACCTTGTGAGGCACCATGAAGCAGAAACAACCAGGGGAGCAACCCCCAAATTCCTGACCCTCACAAACTATATGGGGTGGTACTCACTGATCACTGAATTAAGCCACTGAATTTTGACTTAAATTGTTGCACATCCATGTATAACTAAGTCCACACATGTCATACATGTTAGGCTAGAAAGGTTTGAGGGTGACATTCAGGAAGTATCCCTCCACCAAGGACATGGGGTAGTTTCTACTAATATTATAGCATCCTAACCATTTGGGTAATATACCTGAACTGCCAGGGCTTCTGCACAATGGTGAGGTTCCAGCTTCCTAGAATAGTAGTGAGTTGCCAATTGCTTTCCTTTCTCATACCCCTGCTGGTGTTTCATTCACCTCCCATGTTAATTACTTGCTCTCAAGTTCTTATCTCAAAAAATCTCCTTTATGGCAGATAGGGGGATACAAACTAAGGTGGATTCATTATTTTTCTCATTATCATGACAAAATACCTGGTAGAAGGAATTTATGGAAAGAAAGGTTTATTTTGGCTCATGGTTTCAGACAGTATTTAGTCCATCTTTGGGGGGAAGCATAAAAGTGAAAGAGGCTCCATTTGTGGCTGTGTGAGCTTGTAGTGAGGCTTGGTCACATGTCAGCTGACCAGGAAACAGAGCAGGGAGACAGCACCAGAAATGGGTGTCACCTTCTAAGGTCTGTTTCTAGTGATACTTCCCTCCATCAGTCAGGCTCCACATGCTAAAGGTCCCACAGCTTTCAAAACACAGGCAAAGCTCAGGACCAAGTGCTCAAACATGAGCCTGTAGGGGACATTCCAGACTCAAAGAATAACATAAGGCAAATTCATGTGATCACCTGCCAAGTCCTGTGCAATTTTTTTCCATTTAAAATATTCTCAATGGCTCCAGTTCAAAAGCACAAACCTGAGCTTATAGAAAGACAAACGAACCCCTTCCGGCTTCACACATATATAAGTCTTGGTGAAAATGCCTTTTCCCCTCATTTTAATATATTTTAAAAACTCAAAGCCAAGAAAAAAATAATCCTCATGTCCCAGGTACAAAGAAAATCCTCAAAGTTAGAGTGAGGAAGAGAGGTCAAATAACAGCATTCACACAGGCATCCACATGGACAAGAGCTTCAACATCTGTGGTTTAAAGACCCTGTGAACAGGACCAGTGGAGCTTGAGCCTTGGAGTGTCAGGAGCAAGATCAAGGCTGGCTACAGGAAGCCAGGGCTCCAGAGTTGCCAATTAGGGAGCCTTCTGATTTGAGAACTCAACTACCACCAACCTCAGGGAAAGCAGGGCATTTGCAATGCTACTGATAAGGATATATCACAAAGAAACAACTGCCAAGACCTGGCTCCTATCATTCAAGTTACAGATACTCAAAATTAAGAAACCATCCTACACTCTCATACAGCATGGAGAAAAGTCAAAACACTCAATAGAGATTCTGTGAAGCACTTGATACCTCCTCAACCCCTCTGCTCGCCACTCATCTTCACGAAGATGTGATTATGTTTAAAAAAAAAAAAAGGAGGGGAGACTAGGGAGATTGTTTGGTGGTAAAGCTTGAGGATCCCCAAGTTTTGGGTACCCAGCACCCATGTAAAATGCTATGCACAATGGAATGCACCTGGTAGGGTTTCACTGTGGTCCAGGCTGACCTAGAATTCACTATGTAGTCTCAGGGTGGCCTCAAACTCTCGGTGATCCTACCTCTGCCTCCTGAGTGCTGGGATTAAGGGTGTGTGCTAACACACCCAGCTTAGATCCCTGGTTTTTGCTGGCCAGCTTGTCTAACCAAATTTGATGATCTCTGGATTCAGTGAGATACCATGTATTAAAAAATACCCTGTCTTAAAAAATAAAGTGAAGAGAGATAGAGGGGGCACCCAGCACTGACCGCTGAGCTCCATATGCATGTGCACATGTGTATGTTCAGAGACAGAGAGAGAGTAAGACAGTGACAAAAAAAAAATAAATAAAACTAAATAGAAAGAAGAGGGAAGCAAAGCAATAGGCGAAAAAAGTGGGAGACTTTCCTCTTAAGACCTGGAAATCATACCAACCTAGAAAGGACTTTTCAATCAATGTGTCTGAAACATTTAAAGAAGAAAGGAAAGTTAAAATCAGAAGTAAATATATATATATATATATATATATATATATATATATATATATATGTATGTATATACAAATAAATTAATCTACAAATGAGAACTATAGTAATTGAAATAAAATTCCCAATAAATCACTATAAAATGGATGTGGTTATTAAGAGAATACATGAATTGGAAGATAAATCTGAGGAAATTACCCAGAATAAAGCACACGGAGAAAGAGGTAAAAATAACAAGTGAGGATACCTATATTTGTGTACTAAGAGCATATATGGAAAAAGAGAAAGAGAGAGAAAAGTAGAGAGAGAGTAGGAGGGTAGCAGAGGAAAAAGAATAAGAGGCAAGGAGATCGTCAATAATTTCCATATTTCCCCTATCTAACCCCCCATCCTCAACTTCAAGAAGCACATTAGGTCCCTGCAAGTGCAATGTGGTTAACCTTTAAAACCACTAGAGAGAAAAACATGTGATCCACACAGGAGTGGCCGGCAGTGTGAGGGCACGCAGAGGAATGACGCATGCCCATTGCTGAGTACAAAACCATTGCTACTGAGAAAACCTAAGTCAACTTCAGACATCAGGAGACCACTTGGCAGGTGATGCATCAAAATGTACTTTAGCAATGTGTAAATTCATGAAAAGCAGAAGTAAAATGAAAGAAATGTATAAATATGGACAAATGTTCTAGTAAATCTAAAAAAAAAATACCTTAACAGTATTTAGAAGTAACTCAGCTGTAATTAAAATTGATATAGGAATACAGTTCTAAGTAATACAAACAACAGAAGAGGTGATAAATTGAAGTATATATTGTATATAAAGAGGGAAGTGGTGCTGATGAATTGTGGACTTTAATTTAGATGTCAGCAATAACTTAAGGGCAAACATGATAGGCAGGGTGCATCATTTGCATAGATGAGCTAGAACATTACTGGCCTACAACAGTGGTTTCTGCTTCAGAACTAGATGGGTGATTGTCAAAGAAAAAAGGATGGGAGAGGGGAGGCAAAGGGAACTTGGACCTTGTCTGAAATAGTTAACCTTTTCAAAACACTTTGAAAAAGAGCAAGAATGGTACAAGCCTTATATCCTCTTTTCCTCCACCTATGGGACATGACCAGGCTGTCCAGTAATGTTTGAAGAACTTTTTTACCTGGCTGTACACTGTTCTTATTGCTTAGTTCCCGCTCCTCCTCCTAACACAACTTTCTCATTCATGTCAGGCCATCTCCTGCTTTTCCATACATCTTGTGCTAATTCTAGGATTCATGCCTTTGTAGTCCAGATCCTCACGGCTGTGAAGGGTCTTTCCTCCTGTCACTCAACACTGACAATGACGAGAGCTGTCAACACCACATAGAGCACATTATGTTCTGGTGGGTCTCATAACTTTTCTTATATTTTTTATGTCACTTTTATTTTCTTTGATTCTTGTATTTTCTTCAAAGGATTATAGAATGTACACTGCGTCCTGCCCCAAAATCTCTTATGGTGGGATCCACAGCTGAGCTCACAGTGAGTGTGAAGTATCTTTGTTAAACTGAAAGCAGTCCCACCAGTGGAAAGACCATGAAGAAAAAAAAAGTGAACAAGGGGAGTTTTGAACACATGTTCGTGAAGAAATCACACAACCAAGATGCTAATCACCTGCTTTTCTCAGGTAGGTTACTCATCTACCTCAGCTTACTGGCAGGTACTTGAAAATGTTTGCTAAGAATGTGGGTCCAGCTCATGTAACTGGCTTTATTTGGGTCCTGAGGGATCAAACCTGGGTCCTTTGGGTTTGTAGGCAAGCATCTTGACCACTAAACCATCTCTCCAGCCCAATAAAATAAATGTTTTAAATGCCATATATATAAGAAAAGATATGGGCTTTATGTCAAACAGATCCAGTCTGAGCATCACCTTAGCAATGCTGTTACCTCATGAGTGCAGATCGGTGGCTTGTTTGCATCTTTTGTCTTTTCTTGTGTACAAAGGAGCAATAGATACGTGATAAGTAGTAAGCACAGAATGTGGCTGTGTTAGTCAGCTTTCTAGCTTAAAATATCCAAGAGAGGCAAATGAAAAGTTGGATTTGTTTTGGTGAAAGGGGTGTGGTGGTTGGAATGTAATGCTCTCCATAGCCTCAGGTATTTTTGATTAAGCTTCCTATTGGTCCCGACCTGGTGAAGTCTTTGGAAGGTACAGCCTTGCTATAGGAGGTGTATTCCTAAGGGTGAACCTTGGGATTGTGGAGTTTAATATACTATGTGTGTTCAGAACCAGCTCAAGCTCTGCTTGTTCTCTCTTCCACTCTTTCTCTCACTCTTTGTTGCAGGTATGCAATGAGGTAATCCCACTTCCTCCATGACAAAGCTTCTCCTCAAAACCGTAAGCTTGAAATAAATCCTCTTCCCCCATCCTTTTGGCTGGCTGCTTTGTCTCAGCAATAGAAACAAACTCAGCAAAGGTGTCAGCGGTTTGTAGTTCATGGTGAGCTGGTTCCATTGCTTTGGGCCTGAGGCAAGGTGGACTGTTGAGGCAGTGGGAGTAAGCAAGTGGAGGGACAGGCTGGTCATCTGATGACAGCCAGCAAGCACAGAGAGGAATGGGCCTGCTAGGGACAAAACACAGTGTTCTAGGACTCACTTCCAAGAACTCCCTTCCTTGAACTAGGTCTTCCTAAGTAGCCATCACTTCTTGTTACAGTTTGGATATGACGTGCTTCCCCAAAGGGTCATATATTGAATTCTTGGTTCCTTCCTGACCATACTACTTTGGAAAATTCTGGAAACTTTAGGATAGGAGATCGCTGGAGATATGGGCATGACCTTTGTCTGGGTCCCTCTCTATTTACTTATTTTTAGTTTTTATGTATTTTTTAAAAATATTTTATTTTTATTTATTTATTTGAGAGAGAGAGGAAGGGAGGGACAGAGAGAAAGAGAGTGAATGGGTATGCCAGGGCCACCAGCCACTGCAAATGAACTTCAGATGCATGTGCCCCTTGTGCATCTGGCTTACATGGGTCCTGGGGAATCGAGCCTGAGTCCTTTGGCTTTGTAGGCAAATGCCTTAAACACTAAGCCATTTCTCCAGCCTTACTTTTAATTTATTTTTGTTTTGTTTTTTGGGTAGGGTCTCACTCTAGCCCAGGCTGACCTGGAACTCACTCTGTAGTCCCAGGCTGACCTCTGACTCAGTGATCCTCTTTCCAATGCCTCCCAAATGCTGGGATTAAAGGCATTCACCACCACACCTGGCTCCTCTTCTCCTGCTTCCTGCCTGCTCAGAGCTGAGTAGCATCTCTGCCTTATTCTCCTGCTGCCACAATAGTCTGCCTTACCATCATTCAAGAACCAACAAACTAAGGGACTGAAATAAACCTTTCCTTCAGTTGTCACAGCTAGTTCCTCTTCTCGTGCTATGAGACTGTGGAAGCACATGTTGAGATGGAGCCCCTGTCAGCCAACGTACCAAGTGTTCCTGTCGCACGCAGCCCTCCTACAACCCAAGAGGATACAGAGTGCCCGAATGACAAGCTTATGCTCCGTGAACCCCCTTTTAGGTTTTGGGATTTGTTTCTGCAGCAAACCCTAGCTCATCCAGACTGATAATACATTAAGAGCTCTGCTTTAAAAGGTACTTAAAGCCACACCTCTAGAATTCATTTATTCTTACTCAAAAATATTTCTTTTCGTAATGATTTCCATTTCTATCTATTTTTCCTACAAATGTTATGGTTTCATTTTTTTTCTTTATAGCTGAATAAAATTCCATCGTGTATATGTAGCACATCTTCCTTATACATCATGTGTTGCTGGACTTTTAGACTGGTTCTTTTTACCAGCTATTGCAGAAAGGGGGGGCACTGGACAGGATAGGGAGCCAGCAGGAAGAGGGTGGAAAAGAGACATGGGGGAAGGAGGATGAACCCAAACAATGTATGAAAATACCATGAAGAAGCCTATTGCTTTGTTTGCTAATTAAAAAACTAATAAAAATACTTTTTAAATCCCTCTCATCTCTCTTCTTTTTCCCCTTTCTTCCCCCTTTTCATTTCCTTCTCTCTTCATTCTCCTTCTCTCTCTTTCTCAGGGTCTCCTTGTGTAGTCCACATTAGC